>NC_092226.1:5430552-5455552 GCF_036320965.1 Panulirus ornatus | reverse complement strand
AACATATTCCCAAACACACACACACACACACTTCCCCCCACCACCTCCCTCCCCCAACACACAAATATACCTAGAATATATGTATATATATATATATATATATATATATATATATATATATATATATATATATATATATATATATATATATATATATATATGCGTTGCCTACCTTGCCACATATGTCTTGCCACATACCTCACACGTGGTATATCACTGAATAAAATCAAGCAATATCGTCAATATGCTTGTAGCCTCCTTTCCCCCTCCCACTCCACCTCCCCCTCCACCTCCCCCTTCCCCTTTCCTCTCTCCCTCCCTCACAGCTTACCTCCTCCTCCTCCTCCTCCCAGGCACACCCCATCGCAGGTGTTCAGCCCCATCAGTATGCATGGGGTTGCTCCCCACCCCCACTACCCCTGACTGGGGGTTACAGGCCGACCATCAGAATGCATGGGGTCGCCCTCACCACCCATGGCTGGGGCTACAGGCCAGCTATCAGTATGCATGGGGCTGACCATGGCTTGGGTTACGGGCAAGCCATCAACTACATCGTATTATTAACTGATTTACTAATCAAAAAAAAAAGATCTTAAGGTCAAGGTGAGCTGGATTTTACCACGCTTTACACAACCACATGAGTAATATACATCTACATAATCGAGGTGGTAGATATATACAGGAAGTCCCAAAGAGTAATTACTCTATGGTTTACATGAGCTTTAGTGATAATCATTTGATCATTAGATGATTAATGACTACGGCAATGTAGTGCCTAACGTGCCATGTAGACTAACTATGAGAAAACTGGGCTACATACTTGTTTAACTATCACTCGTTCATGGATACTTCATGACGTTCATAACGGTAGGTAATGGTGCATTGTTCTTATACCTGCCTGTACGAGCTCTGATTGGAACAAGTCGATTGTGGCGACAAATGGTGGTCAGCGAGGATGGGGCGTCGATGGGGGAGCGTCTCGGCGATAGGAGTGTACCAGCAGTTTGTTGCCACACTACCGTGTGAGCTACCGGTGTTGGTCGGAGATGATGGACTGGTTCAGGGAGATGAGGGCCTCTTGGTCAGTGGTGTAAGATGGGGAAAGGATGATCCTACATGGCGTTTTCTGCACTCTTGCCAGCTGGAACCTCTGTGTAGCTGTTACTGAGGAGGGCCAGGTTGGCTGGGGAGGCGTGGATGAGCTTAGACGGACTGAAGATGGTATAAACAAACATTCCCGAGCTCAGATGGTGAGACGCTTAGTGTTCTCAGTGGACAGAGAAGGTACAGACGGTATGAGGAAGATTTGATGAAACTGATGACGTGACTCTTCCAGTTTAAACCGTCGTCTGTGGTGACACGAAGAAGTCTGAAGTCTATTGACCGCCCGGAGTACGTCAGGGCCGAGTGTGATGTCAGGAGGCTAGGAAGTTGCCATCACCCAGGTTGATATGCATCATCACAGTCTTGGTGTGAATGATGATGACGTCGTTGGACATAGTTAACTCCTAAAGGTCGCTGGTCCTTTGCTGAGGGTCAGAATGAGGCGAAGAATGGGAAGGCACATGTCTGTCTGTCAGTATGTGTCTTCCTTTTTTTCCTTGACTCCTTTTCCCCATAAGATGGTAACCCCAATTCTCTCTCTCTCTCTCTCTCTCTCTCTCTCTCTCTCTCTCTCTCTCTCTCTCTCTCTCTCTCTCTCTCTCTCTCTCTCTCTCTCTCTCTCTCTCTCTCTCTCTCTCTCTCTCTCTCGTAGGTAGTAGGCAGCCACAGACCAGGGAGGCACATTAACGGTACGACCCGTTTGGGTATCGAAAAGGGTTAGTGACGGAACTTCAGTGGCTGTCAACTCTCACTCCCGCGGGGCCAGGTAGGTGTCTTTTCCTTTCTGCTTCACACACACACACACACACACACACACACACACACACACACACACACACACACACACACACAAACACACACACACACACACACGAGGGAGGGCCTCTGGGCTTTCAGCCCACTGACACACAATCTCACCATCACTGTGCACAACACATGACAACACGTAGTTCACACGACCCGTTCTTTTGTAGACCAAGATTCGCCAGCGGGGAGCGCTACGCGATAGCCCTACCTTGTGGCAAAATCTCGTCGCGTGGAATCGTAGGTACTCTCTCTCTCTCTCTCTCTCTCTCTCTCTCTCTCTCTCTCTCTCTCTCTCTCTCTCTCTCTCTCTCTCTCTCTCTCTCTCTCTCTCTCTCTCTCTCTCTCTCTACAAACACACACACACACACACACACACACACACACACACACACACACACATTCATTTCTCTATCACTGCATCAAAATGAAAACAAAAAAAGATAGATTCACACAGACAAAAATAAATGGCCTTATATGTCGTGCTCCGGACGTGTTGATCACCCTTAGGAACTCTAAATATCAACAGGTATGTAAAAGCCGTTTACACAAGGTCCAGCCTCGAGTTTTTTACTCGTTTACAGGGTCATAAAACTGACCATAAGAGGTAACTTAGAATGGTAGAAACGTCAGAACAATTTTTTTCTTATCTTATTCATTCCTTTGTTCCTTGTGTTTGTGTCTCCTCTTCCCCCCCTCACTCCCACTCCCATTCCCTCCTACCTTCCCCCTTCATCGATGCGGGTGGCCTGCCTAGCATGGATGTACAGACGTAAATCGCATTTACCGACTCACTTATAATGTGAAACGTAAGATTCTTGGAGTCATACTGAAGGTCACGAAATGTAAATGGACATGTATAAACAGAATGTCTATTAACGTCTTTCAACCACTAGTAGGGGATTTCACTGGTGACGATCTATCGTATGTGACTCATCTCTGGTCCTCCTCTCAAAGGGGTTTTGATCACACTATCGTTGTAACCCTCAACATCTCCATAGCATCCGACAGTGTGTGGTGTATAAGCCTTTGCTTTCTAGAGTCTCTTTCCTTTGGTTTTTCTGCTTCTCTCTGGTCTCTAGTGCATAGCTACCTCTCTGGCCCTTCCGTTGCAGTAGTTGTTGATGGAGCGACATCCCTCCTCCTATCATATCAACACTGGTGTTCCTCAGGGTTCTTCCTGTCACCTACTCTCTTCTTCCTTCTCTCAGTAAATGTTCTTCTCTCTCTCTTCTACTTCTGACCCTATTCTCTATTATGCTAATGATTCCACTTTACATACTTCACCTCATTTTTCCTCCCCTCCTCCCTCTAATGTTCATTCTCCCTCTCGGACTCGATATATCTCCTCTCGTAATTTGGACTTATGCCGCATCTCAGACTGAGGAAGAAGTAACATTTCTAAATCTAGCAGTACTCAATTACAGTTTCTTCTTAAATCTTTAAGAATCATTGGTGTCCCTTTGCTCATTATCAAACACATGTGGATCCTTGATTACTTTCCATTTTCTTTTCCTTGTGCGTTTTCCTTCCATCCGAGATGACCTCTGACTGAAGCATATATATATATATATATATATATATATATATATATATATATATATATATATATATATATATATATATATATATATATATATATTTTATTTTTTATTATACTTTGTCGCTGTCTCCCGCGTTTGCGAAGTAGCGCAAGGAAACAGACGAAAGAAATGGCCCAACCCCCCCCCCCCCCATACACATGTATATACATACGCCCACACACGCAAATATACATACCTACACAGCTTTCCATGGTTTACCCCAGACGCTTCACATGCCTTGATTCAATCCACTGACAGCACGTCAACCCCGGTATACCACATCGCTCCAATTCACTCTATTCCTTGCCCTCCTTTCACCCTCCTGCATGTTCAGGCCCCGATCACACAAAATCTTTTTCACTCCATCTTTCCACCTCCAATTTGGTCTCCCTCTTCTCCTTGTTCCCTCCACCTCCGACACATATATCCTCTTGGTCAATCTTTCCTCACTCATCCTCTCCATATGCCCAAACCACTTCAAAACACCCTCTTCTGCTCTCTCAACCACGCTCTTTTTATTTCCACACATCTCTCTTACCCTTACGTTGCTCACTCGATCAAACCACCTCACACCACACATTGTCCTCAAACATCTCATTTCCAGCACATCCATCCTCCTGCGCACAACTCTATCCATAGCCCACGCCTCGCAACCATACAACATTGTTGGAACCACTATTCCTTCAAACATACCCATTTTTGCTTTCCGAGATAATGTTCTCGACTTCCACACATTCTTCAAGGCCCCCAGGATTTTCGCCCCCTCCCCCACCCTATGATCCACCTCCGCTTCCATGGTTCCATCCGCTGCCAGATCCACTCCCAGATATCTAAAACACTTCACTTCCTCCAGCCTTTCTCCATTCAAACTCACCTCCCAATTGACTTGACCCTCAACCCTACTGTACCTAATAACCTTGCTCTTATTCACATTTACTCTTAACTTTCTTCTTCCACACACTTTTCCAAACTCAGTCACCAGCTTCTGCAGTTTCTCACATGAATCAGCCACCAACGCTGTATCATCAGCGAACAACAACTGACTCACTTCCCAAGCTCTCTCATCCCCAACAGACTTCATACTTGCCCCTCTTTCCAAAACTCTTGCATTTACCTCCCTAACAACCCCATCCATAAACAAATTAAACAACCATGGAGACATCACACACCCCTGCCGCAAACCTACATTCACTGAGAACCAATCACTTTCCTCTCTTCCTACACGTACACATGCCTTACATCCTCGATAAAAACTTTTCACTGCTTCTAACAACTTTCCTCCCACACCATATATTCTTAATACCTTCCACAGAGCATCTCTATCAACTCTATCATATATATATATATATGTATAGTGCATGTGAACGTGCATTTCCATGTAACATACAAACCTCCAACAGCCAGAATCGAACCCGGGACCCCTGCGTAGCAGGTGGGAGCACAATGGCTAGGGGCGATCATAGCCTGGCTGTCGCGCTCCCACCTGCTACGCAGGGGTCCCGGGTTCGATCCTGGCTGTTGGAGGTTTGTATGATATATAAATATCCTACACTCTCTGTTGGAGTCCCATTTTGAACTTCGGAGAATCTGAGGATTTGAACTCAGAAACATTTGAAGATGTAATCATCTTGTTTATTCCCCACAAGTTTATTTTCATTTTCTCCCTCTATGCATTCTTATGCGAATGAATCATGACTCTCTCTCTCTCTCTCTCTCTCTCTCTCTCTCTCTCTCTCTCTCTCTCTCTCTCTCTCTCTCTCTCTCTCTCTCTCTCTCTCTCGGTCTTTCGTAGTAATTCATGTGCTCCATTCCTTGCGTTCATAAATGAGTTCCGCTTCGTCGCTTTGAGAACCTTGCTGGGCCTGGTGCTTAAGGCCGGCGTTTATAATTGCGTTCAACGTCGTTGTTTTGTAAGATCCCTAATCATTTTCATCTCTGGCTTATCTCCTTCAGCTTGTTTGCCCGGTGACAAAAAACAAACAAAAAAACAAAAACGGAGCAATGTTCACATGTGCCTTTTATGTACACACACAACACATGGTCATCATCATCATCATCATCATCATCATCATCATCATCTTGCTATCTCTCGTAGGTCAGTCTTCTCATTATCATACCACTCATTCTTTGACTCAACAAACAATATCTTTTTCAACGTGTGGTTGCTTGAGTACATGTTTTCCATGGATGATTTCTCATTAATCATTCACTCGTGTTCTATGATCTATCCCTCTCCTCATTGGGTATTTTGTATGATGGCATTAATATATTTCTAAACGATTCATTGGCTAGTTTGTTTATTTATCTTCCTTCTCAGATTCCGTCTGGTTAAACGAAACCCATTAATAAACTATGTCAAAATCTTTCGCATTGTTTTCGTTTGAATCTATTGAATCGATTATTTGACTGGCTCTCGTAGGGTAAAAGAAAACATGGAAAGTGTCGTTTCATTTTCTGTTAGAAATACGTTTCATCTGAATATCATAAACTGAAGTGAAATTATTCCCGTTTGCTTTGGCGCATCTCAACATTACATCGTGTTTATCTGTCGTGGTTTCATTGGCTGGTAGTCTGAATCTGTTTCATATTCGTAGGTTAACCTTAATGTGTTCTTTCACAAAACTTTTATCTTATATATGTTATTGGTTGACTTCATCAAATGCCTTAAAACATAGTCAAGGAAAATAATGACACAATAGCCATTATCTGTTTTTTGCATAAGGATTACGCAAATATTATTGTAATAAGCTAATAATTGAAGCCTTTTGTCTTCTCAAATATTATTGTAGTAAGCTAATAATTGAAGCCTTTTATTTTCTCAAATATTATTGCAGTAAGCTAATAATTGAAGTCTTTTATTTTCTCTTTACTTTTTCGCTTGGTAGAAAGTCATATTGGCTTTAACATATGTAATTGTTGCTGATCAGGTGTTCTAGTATGTGTGTGTGTGTGTGTGTGTGTGTGTGTGTGTGTGTGTGTGTGTGTGTGTGTGTGTGTGTGTTTTATTACTATCATTATCATGATCTTTTTTCTCTCAATGACTTTTATCCCTTGTGATGTCAGGCGGGTGCCTGGTCTATGCCGCTTTGGTCCTCCTCTGTGTAATGGTGACAGAGAGAGGCCATATTTTTTTTTCTGTTGAATAGATGAGAGAGAGAGAGAGAGAGAGAGAGAGAGAGAGAGAGAGAGAGAGAGAGAGAGAGAGAGAGAGAGAGAGAGAATATCTACCTGAGGAAAATGAACTGCAGTGTCAAAGAACCGCAGCGCCAAGCGTCGTCACATGATACAGAGGGTCGTTAAACCTCCACCTCGTCTTCCATAGACATAACGACCTTCTTGCGTCGTAAGCAGTAGCACTGTCTCGCTGCAAACGTGCCTTCTTCACATCTCTCCCTTGAGGGACAATTTCCTGTGTCATCTTGGCCGGTCATCTTGGTGACTTTAATCGGACATTACGACCTTCAGCGCGTAGCCCTGTATGTGAAGTGCTATGTATGGAATATGTATATAGCTGTATGTAAGGCTCTCCTTGATAGTCTACTGTTTATATACTAGGTTAGTGTATGTATATATATATATATATATATATATATATATATATATATATATATATATATATATATATATATATATATATATATATATATATATATATGTACATATATATATATATATATATATATATATATATATATATATATATACATATATATATATATATATATATATATATATATATATATATATATATATATATATATATATATATATGTATATATATATATATATATATATATACATGTATATAATATAATGGCAAATGGGGCGATTCTCCGGTCTAACCCTTCAACCCCTCAACCCCCACCTTTTTCCCTCCCCACCCCCAACCCCCAATCCATCCCTGGGGAAACAAAATGACATGGTACGAGCCCATAACTACCCTACTATAACCACCGACCTGTCTCAATTAGTAGTCTACACAGGATCCATTATCCTCACCAGCCTTAAAACTAGGCCTTCAACCACTAAACCCTTCTCCTCCCCCCCCCCCCCTCCCCATCTCTCTTACACACACACACACACACACACACACACACACACACACACGTATTAAACACGTAATTATTCTATTTTTTTCCCCCTCATTCATCGTCCCAGTCATCTGGAGGTACAATTAGAGGTTCAACCCTTTGAGGGAAGAGGCGCCGTTGCCCAGGCCTACCTGCTCAGGTAGGCCTACCCCCCCCTAAAGGGGCTAATTACACCACCACCATTTTGCATCTTATTGTTATTTTCATCATCATTGTTGTTATTATTGTTACCATTATTATCATTATTATTATTATCATTATTATTATTGTTATCATCATTATCATTATTATCATCATTATTATTATCATTATCAATATCATTATTATTATCGTTATTATTATTATCATTATTATTATTATTATTATCATTATTATCCTCATTATTATTATCATTATCATTATCATTATTATCATCGTTATTATTATTATCATTATTATTGTTGTTGTTATCGTTAGATTATTCTTGTTATTAAGAATATTGCTTTTTCTTCAGAATCATTCATTAAA
Organism: Panulirus ornatus; assembly: GCF_036320965.1. NCBI lineage: Eukaryota > Metazoa > Arthropoda > Malacostraca > Decapoda > Palinuridae > Panulirus > Panulirus ornatus. The sequence goes on along the minus strand of NC_092226.1, from coordinate 5,447,463 downwards.
TGTATAAGAATATCTGTTATGAGCATAGAACACATACACCTTGACTAGTGAAGCACTTAGCCACATAACCATACACGCTCCCCATCTGTCACTCACATATAAATGTCTTCTTCACCACCCGTATCCTTGAGATAGTCTTATGTTTATGCAATTTTACCACAGCGCGTGATTGTATCAGGGATGAAACATCTATAACTAGAAAGGTTAAAGATACAAAGAGGGTGAAGAACCTTTAACCCCGGGATCAGTCGCACCTTGTGGCATTGGACACACCTTTGTAATACTTGATCATTTCCGAGAGGCGAATCCGGGCCAGCGAGATCGGAGAACAGATACCTAACCAGATCAACTCCCGAACGCGCAATAGTAGACTTAGTCTGACTTACATGTGAATAATTACATGTTGTGATGTACTGACACATGTGAGTTTAATCTCCACTCCTTCCCTTATGTGGCTCACACCTACACTACACCCAGGGATAGATAACCACATGAATACACCTCGACACTCATGTACCATCTACACCTGAGTGTCTCGGGACTAACACTCAAACTATACAGGAATCCCACGACCTCGATTGTCTGGTCTTACACCTTCCAGCCCCGGATTTACACCCCGTTGACAGAGGAGGGATGATACACAACACCTCATCCCCCATCCACGCCCTTCCACGCCCTACACACCGGGTCCCCTCGGCTACGCCAGGGGCGCGCGCCACACTTGCTACTCTTCGCAGCCTCTGGTCCGTCGCTGCGGGAGGCATTCGAGTTAATCGAACTCAATTGGACCCTGGCGCTGTGCTTGACAGCCAAGGTATTAAACCAAGGGTTGGAAAAAAAAAAAAAAAGAGCGACACAGGGGATAGGTTATGTCGTTCACAGCTGGCTAGGAGTCAGAGGATGGTATGGGGTGTGGGAAAGAGAGAGAGAGAGGAAGAGAGGAAAAGGGGAAGGGTTATGGTGAGAGAGAGAGATAGATAGAGGGGAAAGGGGTATAATGAGAAAGGCAAATGATAGTATGGAGATGAGATATGAGGGGCGTACTGGTGACAGAGGATGGTGGTGGTACTATGAGGGAGGGAAGTGATTTTATGAGGGAGGGAATCGTGGTTCATTGTGACATTGGCTGGTATGGTGAGGTTTAGTGTTGTATAGTGAGGGAGGGAGTCGGTGTGGTGGTGGGAGGATGGAGCGTGGGAGGGGAGGGGATGGTGGAACACAACACAGAGCTGACATGATTGGAAACTGACTCTCAGTTCGTGTATGTATGTATGTATGTAATTATTTGCACTGTATGGGGAGGGAGTTTTACATTCGTGGGGCCCCATCTCTTGAACATTCTCTGTTGTCATACAGTTAATTGAATTTCTATATGCTGTCTGCATCAATCATGTCTTTAGTTATTTTATTGCATTCATCCACTTCTATTTTACTACGAAAGAAATCTTTCACATCCTTCTTAACAAGTTTCCATCTTGATTCCGTATTATGTCCTCTGGTTGCTCTATCCCTTCATCTCGAGGCACTGTTCTCCGTCCATGTTGCTGATCTGTTTTCAAAACTTAATGGTCGTAATTAAGTCACCCCTCATCCTTCCCCCTTACAGGGTGGGCAAATATGATACCTCTATCCATTCTGTGTAACTCAACTTTCTTAACTCTGATACCATCCTTACTGCCCTCTTCTGGACCTTCTTTATCAGCTCAATGTGCTTCTTTAGGTAAGTTAACCAAATTCGAGGGTGTGAACTACTTGTTGGATATTTCCTTATATATGGACTTGAAACCCTTTCTAACATTTACCAGCAGACAGTTGGTCTCCTTAACTACTCTCCGATAGTGGGACCCTGTAGACATGTTAGGGACAATGTCAATTCTCAAGTTACACGTGAACACAGAGTCCTGAAGTTTATTTCCTGCTTGATGATAATGACTTCCATGTCTTCTTCTGCTGTGTCAAGGTAGAGTCAAGAAACAGACGAAGAAAGGCCACATCAGTTCACATCCATACATGAGCTGTCATGTATAAGGCGCCAAAATCACAGCTCCCTATGCACATCCAGGCCCCACAGACCTTTACATGGTTTACCTCGGACGCTTCACATGCCCTGGTTTAATCCATTGACAGCACGTTAACCCCAGTCTACCATATCGTTCCAATTCATTCTATTCCGTGCACGCCTTTCACCCTCCTGCATGTTCAGGCCCCGATCGCTCAAAATCTTTTTCACTCCATCCTTCCACCTCCAATTTGGTCTCCCACTTCTCCTCGTTCCCTCCACCTCTGACACATATATCCTCTTTGTCAATCTTTCCTCACTCATTCTCTCTAGGTGTCCAAACCATTTCAACACAACCTCGCTTGCTTTCTCAACCAAAATTGCATTACACCACATATTGTTTTGAAACATTGCGTTTCCAACACATATACCAACCTTCGCACACCCTTGACTATAACCCATGCCTTGCACCCACCTGATATTGTTGGAACTACTATTCCTTCAAACATACCCCATTTCTGCTCTCCGAGATAACGTTCTCTCTTTCCACACATTCCTCTTATATATATAAAGATGAATCACAAAAAAAGCTCGTGATTCAGTAAGAGGCTGGTAGCCACATGGAAAATGAAATGAAGTTCTAAGCCATTTCGTGAGTATTTACTTTATCAGTGATACAGAGATAATGATAACAGGAAAGTTTACCAGACATATATATGACAGATGAGGCGTATATTGCCACGTCAGGTGAAGGTCAGACGAAGGTCGAGTGAGAGAGACATGCGACCACCTAAGCCAAGGATCAGGTCATTGCATTACCTCAATAACTTGTATATATTGACGATTATTCTCATCATGAGAGGATCATATTCATACGTGCTTCGACGTAGGTTGAGGTTATCATGAAAGGTACATTTGATATTGCTAAGATTCCATGAAATTCCCATCTACAACAGGACGACAAGTTACAGTTTTCTGGACATTTATTCCCTGTCGGGAGGGTGGCTGTCGCCTCGCCCATGCAGGAATAGAGGACAGTGTAGGATTAGTGCCAGATCAGAATGAAATGCTCTGTTCCTGCAAACGTGAGGTTCACTCACACAAGACGAGGGGAGGGAGGGAGGGAGGGGGAGAGGGTAAGGGGGTCAGAACAGGTCAGCATTTGTGCAAGACAGAGACGGGGTTGTAGTGAGGTGTCAGGCAGGATTGCGATCGACTGTACTTGTAATGGCATCGGTTGCAGTAGATTGTTATATAGAATTGAACGTTTTCGATGTCGACGCGAGGCGAGTAAAGTGCACGTAGAGAGAGAGAGAGAGAGAGAGAGAGAGAGAGAGAGAGAGAGAGAGAGAGAGAGAGAGAGAGAGAGCAACGTTCCGGGGCGCCTCTCGTTACCCCCCCATCAGCAGCTGGCTCGCTCGGTCATTGACCTGGGTAAATAAACGGAGGTTTTACTGTGTGTTTACAACAGCGAACGAAAACATTACGCATGATTAGTGGATTTAGGGTCCGAGTGTTGGTCTTTACACCCTGAGGAGGGTCCGTGGTTCTGGTGGTCTTTGATCACTGATGGTCCTTCTCTTTTTTTATCTGTCTATTTAGACTGGTCCTTAAGGTCATTCTGTTTCTGATTATGACAGAATGTGAGAGATCTACTGTCCTGATTGGCTGTAGGGCCTGTCAATCTCCCGTCCAGATGGTCTGAAAGTCTGATGGCCATTGGCCCTGGCGTTTCAGGTTCCCGCAGACCCTCCTGGCCCTGATGGAGCTTTGAGCGCGATGGTTTCCTGGCCCTGATGGTCCTTGGCTCCGACAGTATCCAGCCGTGTGAGTGTTAGGCTCCCTGATACTCACTGATATTCAAGATCTTCCCTGGCCCTGATAATACTTATCCCTAATAACCCTCGTCTCTCTGACCCCCCAACCCTAATATGTCCCTTGATGTACTTGACCCTGAGGGGCTCAAACTTCTGTGTCTTTTTGTGGCCCTGATGCAAACGTTTCCCGACCCTGTGTGTGTGTGTGTAAGAGAGAGAGAGAGAGAGAGAGAGAGAGAGAGAGAGAGAGAGAGAGAGAGAGAGAGAGAGAGAGAGAGAGAGAGTTCCTGACCCCTGGGGTGTCTGGCCCTGACTCCTTCCCTGACGACGGGAGGATGGCAGAGAGAGTGGTGGTCGTTAGCATGTGCTCCTGGGAACACCCCCCCCCCCGCCCCCCCGGCCCCCCCGCCGGGCGCTAATGACTTTGTAATTTACAATTTGTATCTGAAACATTACTGGTGCGGCGGTGATGGGAGGGGGGTGCCTGGATGTGATGGAGGGAGAGGTTGGGGGTGATCTAGAGTGATGGAGTTGGTGGTGAAGGGGGGGAAGGAATGGGATAACGACAGTGGTTGGTGGCGTAGCTAGGAGTGATGGAGGGAAGGGGTTCTGGTCTGGAGGTGATGGAAGGATGTGTTAGACTCAGGGTGATGGAGGTGGAGGTGATGCGTCCTGGAGTGATGGAGGAAGAGGATGTGACTTGTACTGATGGAGGATAACCATGTGACGTTGGATGATGGAAGGGAGGGTGAGTGTGTGACCTGGAATGATGGAGGGTAGAAGTGCGACCTGGAGTGGTGAAGGGAAGGAAGGGGAATGATGGAGGGGAGGGACTTGACCTGGAGTAATGGACGAAGAGAATGCGCCGTGGAGTGATGGAGGAAATAAATGTGACCTCCTGGAGAGATGGAGGGAGTAGGGACGTGTGACCTGGAGGGATGGAGGGAGTAGGGACGTGTGACCTGGAGGGATGGAGGGAGTAGGGACGTGTGACCTGGAGGGATGGAGGGAGTAGGGACGTGTGACCTGGGGGGATGGAGGGAGTAGGGACGTGTGACCTGGAGGGATGGAGGGAGTAGGGACGTGTGACCTGGAGGGATGGAGGGAGTAGGGACGTGTGACCTGGAGGGATGGAGGGAGTAGGGACGTGTGACCTGGAGGGATGGAGGGAGTAGGGACGTGTGACCTGGAGGGATGGAGGGAGTAGGGACGTGTGACCTGGACTATCAATCCTCTAGTAACATACCAGAGGGACTGATGCAATTATTCGAAGACCCTCAAGAAGGAAACTCAACACCACTTTGATTTTCTGCCTGTCTGTGTCTGTCCGTCTGCCTGTCTGTCACCCGTCAGTACATGCCTGAGTCCCGCCAAACACGTCAATCCGAAAACAACCAACTAATTAACCTGTAACTAACTGTTACCCAGAAATCAACACACGAGACGTATGGACCGATGAAAGCAATGGCCATTTCTCACTCTTGCACTCAGAGTCACCCATCACTGTAACCCGATCTTGAACACCAAAACTGCTAACTCACTCACTCACTCATCTGTTCCCTAAACACTACCTTCTCATCCTCCTCCTTCTCATGGGCAGGTGCACAGGTACTAATAATCATATATATATATATATATATATATATATATATATATATATATATATATATATATATATATATATATATATATATATATATATATATATATATATATATATATATATATATATACTGTCACTGGGGATAGGGAACAAAGAATACTTCCTACGTATTCCCTGCGTGTCGTAAAAGGCGACTAAAAGGGAGGGAGATGAGGGCTGGAAATCCTCCTGTCCTGCTTTTACTTTTCCAAAAGAACGAGCAGAGAAGGGGTCCAAGTGAGGATTCCCCCCATAGGCTGAATCCTCCTTGTCCTTTCCAACCCCTGTGGCTATGGTCTGTATCACAGGGGAGACACACCAACCACTTGTGGTTAGGCCAACTCTGGACATGACAGGACCCAGCTATTCCCCCTACACTCCTCCTATAACATCTTGTGGGGGGGGGTCTTTCCTCCACTGTTTCTCTCCTATCCTCCTATCCCCTCCCTCTCATCCCCTCCCTATCCTGATATTCATCAACCCCTCGACTCCCTAACCAGGAAACTCGATCATAAGGCAATTAAAAAAACTGTTAATGCCATTCAACCTGGGGATGAGTTTGTTTTAATAGCTTAATTATAAACTCCAAGTAATTTCTAATCATATTTTTTTCACAGATACATTATGAGAAATAACAGAAGCCAATCTTCACAGACACTAGATTATATGATTAGCTCCGGAAGAATAGTCAGACGATGAAGGTTCACAGAACATAAGATATACTGGAAAAAAAATTTGCCCAAGAGCAAGAGCCTAAAGGGTCGTTTTCTTCGAACCGAATTTAACATATCTTTAAAAAAAAAATAAAGTTTATGGACTTGAAGAAGTGTGTGAGTGTGACCACCGGGCCCACTCTAGCACGAGACACACTTTACGTGTCCTACAGGGCTGCTGTCAACACCATTGGTTTCATAACTTACGTGTATATTAGGAAAGGATTTTTGAAGAAGTTATCTGAATAAAGACGGGTGCGAGACCTCTCTCTCTCTCTCTCTCTCTCTCTCTCTCTCTCTCTCTCTCTCTCTCTCTCTCTCTCTCTCTCTCTCTCTCTCTCTCTCTCTCTCTCTCTCTCTCTTAAGAACACATGGTCCAGGAATATGCTAGTGGCTACAAGTCAAAAAAAAAAGAAAAAAGAATGAAGCACGAAGGTCCGAGCGCTTTTGTGATAATTCACATCTTCAGGCATACAGAGAGATAATGAACCAACGTTGAATTTTCATAAGCAAGTGTGGCACTATATTGCTGTTCTTGAATATGCAATGTTGATATCATGTTTCTTATGTGGTTGTGGGGGGGGGGGGGTCAGTCGTAGGAGACTATAATAATAATCTAGTTATACTAAGTTCCTTGGCTTTTGAGTTAAGAGATTATTATAATCTGGTTCTACTAAGTTAAGGTTTTGAGCCATAAAATTCCTTGGCTTTTGGGATGAAAGACATTTTTCTGGCACTGTGCAAAGATTTGTCCATGAAGGTCTTGCGATACTTGAAGGACGAAGCCATTTTATATTTTTTTGCTGTTTTCTTCTTCAAGAAACTTTGGACTGCGAATACTGTACGCATGAACCAACTGTTGATGTGAACACGGATTGTTCTACGTTATCCAGGTGTGAACTGAGTAGAACTGTATGAATGAACAGATATTTGTAGATTTTCTTTAAGAAATGCTAAACTTGACCTGGTTCATATGTCTATACACCACGGGAGGGAGGGAGGGTGAGTTCCCTGATTTTCTCGATCACAGGTAAATCTTATAGGACTGGCTGAGTTATTGAGTCCAAGGAGAAAATTGCCGATGTATTCATTATTCAGGCCGTATGCAAATTAGGTCATCTACATAAAGATACCATTGGGCGCCTGTGGGTATGAGTGTGGGAATAAGGTTAACGTCAGAGATCTTCATATGGAGACTACTCAACACAGCAGGAAAGGGGGATTTACCATCGCCGCTCCAAATACCCGAAGATAGAAATCATTGATAGATACAGACGTGTGGTCCTTGATGCAAAAAAAAAAAAAAAAAAAAACTTTATCAGTTCGATGATAATAGCCGGAGACGAGGGATGGCTGTGTGCTTCGTAGAGAAGGGGAAGATGTCTGGTTATCAAGTCCTTCAGACAAAGAGACTCCAGCATATCGTCTGCTGGAACATTGGTGAAGGATGACATCACGTCAAAAGTTCCAGGCTTATAGATGAAGTTGACATATTTATTGTTGAATTTGATGAGAATGTCTTCTATATTTCTTACATCTGACAGGGTGACTGCATCAAGTGCTGGGTTCAACAAAGCCATGAGCCACCGAGAGAGCTTTATGACATAAACATGGGACCCGCAACTTTGCTGGGTAGGTGGCTGGAGACCCTCTCTCAAACATGTTTCATTGAATATAATTCCTGATTCATCATATCTAACGATTCCCTTATACTGTGCAGGAAAATGATCAATAAGTTGGCCAAAGTTCATGGCAAGAAGGGCAGAGTCAAACTCAAGCAGGAAGCAGTGGGGTACAACTTACGTATACAGTAACACAACACAACGCTTCGAGACTCGTTTCGCATTCTCACAAGAACATAACAGCATGTTCTTGATGTACGTACGAATCATAGATCCAAAAGAAAGATTATCTGACCAATCAGAGAAGCATGCTGTAGGCCGCTACGCCCTCGTCTGACCAATGAGAGCTGGACGCCTCAGGTTTTGAGGGGCGTGTTCCTACTTAACGTTACCTGTCTCGTCCCGCTGCCGCTGGGAGAGGTCAGATGTCGAGCGCTGGGTAACACCAGAAGACCATCAGTCTACAGGTTAATACACCGGCCCCTTTGAGGATATGAAGGCATTAGGGGATCTATTGAAATTCCTAAGATGGACGTCCTTTTCTTCTCTCTCGTGAGGTGTGGTGTTGCGACAGGATCTCTGGCGTGTCTTTGGGCCTCCCTACTCTGGAAATGACACGGGAGACGTCAGGGGTTAATTTCGTGGTGGCCATGCCAATATTACCTGACGCAGGGAAATCGTATAGGACATGGCTCCTCTGGAGGAAAGTTTCTCTTGTCTTGGTGCTGCGTTTTCTTTCTTTGTTGAGAGAGAGAGAGAGAGAGAGAGAGAGAGAGAGAGAGAGAGAGAGAGAGAGAGAGAGAGAGAGAGAGACGCGTGTGTGATACGCGCCTCCTGCAATCAGCAGCTGGGTGAGCTGGGCATGATAGTGCTATGATTAGGTGAGCGTGATAAGTGTCATAATCGGGTGAGCGTGATAGTGGTGTAAGTAGCCCAACATAAGAGCATTATGACTAGCTAGAGGTACGGGAGCGCCATAATTAGCGCGGGTGAGCGGTAGTTGCTAAAAATGCGATGATTAGGTAGGGCGCTGATAGAGGAGTGCGCTATAATTAGCTAAGGCATGACCGTGCTATGACCAGGTGAGCCTTATAGCGGTATTGAAATGCTGTGGTGGCAGCAAGGCTTCCTGCCCCGTGGTGTTGGCGCCAATTATCTGACCTACTTACAACTTCCGTTCTTGTACCCCCCCCTCCCCTCCCCCCTCCCTCCCTCCCTCCCTCCCCCCTCCCTCCCCCCTCCCTCCCTTCCCAGTGGCCAGCACGTGGTGATGTCCTGACCAGTAAGTACGTGGTTCCCTCCCCTCCCCTCCCTCGGCACGTGGTATATTATTGAACGTGGTGATTCGCTCCGCAGCACGTGGTGATGGCAAGCACGTGATGGTCTTTTAAACACGTGGTGATGGTAATCATGCCCATCCCACCCTGAGCACGTGTTGATGGTTTATGCAATAACCACGTGTCATTGTGATGGTCTTCAGCGCATAATGAGGGTGGTCTTGTTCACCACGTGGTAATGGCAAGTACGTGGTGATCTAGTGATGAACACGTGGATTCAGTTAGCACGTGATGTAAGTATATGGTAGCTTGTTTTGTGGGGGCACGTGTTGAGTGTGAACACGTGATGATGGTAAGCACGTGGTGATGGTGAGCTTGTGGTCATGGAGAACACGTGGTGATGGTAAACACGTCGGGAAGTAATCACAAACACGTGGTGAAGGTAACCACAAGGTTACTTAGTCTTGTACCCGTACTTACAGTAACCACGTGATGTCTTGATCTTGACCATGTGGTAATGATGGTTCAGTCGTGAGCACATGATGTGCACGTGGTCATTTGGTCATGTGTTCTCATTTATGATAACCACGTAGGACAACTGTGAGCACCTGGTGACGTGGGCTTTGCACACGTTCTGATGGTAACTACGTGGTAACTTGTTCTTGACCACGTGGTGATGGTAACACCTTGGTTCGCTTTTCCTTGAGCACGTCGTAACTTGCCTTTAAACATATAATGGAAAATACGTGAACAATTGACCTTAAGCACATAGTAGTAACTACGTGGTAACTTGTTCTTGACCACGTGGTGATGGTAACACCTTGGTTCGCTTTTCCTTGAGCACGTCGTAACTTGCCTTTAAACATATAATGGAAAATACGTGAACAATTGACCTTAAGCACATAGTAGTAACTACGTGGTAACTTAGTCTTAAGTATATGATAATGGTAACGACGGAGTAGCTTGGCGGAGAGCACGTGGTAATGATAACTACGTGGTCAAGTGGCACTGAGCACGTGGTGACGGTAACTACCTGGTAACTTGGCTTTGAGCACGTGGTAATGGTAACTACGTGGTAACTTGGCCTTGAGTATAAAGACATGGTAACGACGTGGTAATTTGTCTTATGGCACGTGGTGATGGTTACTACGTGGTAAATTGGCGATGATAACCGCGTGGTAACATGGCTTTGACACGTAATGATGGTAACTACGTGGCAGATTCACATGGTAACAACATGCCAACTTGCCGTAGAACACGTGGTGACGGTAACCACGTGATGATGGCATGCACGTGGCACATGATTACACGGGACATGGTAAGCACGTGGTGGCTTCATCTTCGGCACGTGTTTACGTGCTTTTGGACACGTACGTGGTAATGGCAAAAACGTATTGTCTTAATATTGAACACATTATCACAGGAAACATTGTCACGTGGTAATTTGGTTGGGAACAAGAGGTGATGAACCGTATAGTTAAGTTCTGAGCACGTGGTAATTTAGTTTCAAGTACGTGGTCGTAGTAAACACAGGGTTGACTGGTTCTGAGCAGCATTACCAAGTGTGGGGTGATTCAATGGTCATGAACACGTGGTGATAGTGAACACGTGGTAACATAGTCTTGAGCACATGGTAATAGTAAAACGAGATTAACATAGTCTTGTGCACGTGGTGAGAGCAAGCACGTGATAACATAGTCTTGTGCACGTAGTGAGAGTAAGCACATGGTAATTGTAAACACGTGTTAACATAGTCTTTAGCACGTGGTGAAAGCGAGCACGTGTTAACATAGTCTTTTGCACGTGGTGAAAGCAAACATGTGTTAACATAGTCCTTAGCACGTGGTGAAAGCAATCACGTATTAACATAGTCTTTACCACGTGGTGAAAGCGAGCACGTGTTAACATAGTTTTTAGCACGTGATGAAAACAAGCACGTGTTAACATAGTCTTTAGCACGTGGTGAAAGCAAACACGTATCAACATAGTCTTTAGCACATGGTGAAGGCAAGCACGTGGTAAGAATAATCACGTGATGATAGTTAAACGTGACAACATAGTATTCAGCACGTGGAGAGAGTAACAAAACGGTGATGATAAACACGTGATAGCATTATCCTCAGCACGTGGTAAAAGCAGGCACGTGGTGATGGTAAACACGTGATAGCATGATCTTGAGCGCGTGGTGATAGTCAAATGTGACAACATATTCTTCAGCACGTGGTGAGTGCAAGTACGTGGTGATCGCAAGCACGTGGTAAGATGATCTTGAGCACGTGGTGATAGTAAACATGTGACAACATGATCCTGAACACGTGGTAATAGTCAAATGTGACAATATATTCTTCAGCACGTGGTGAGAGTAAGTACGTGTTGATAGAAAACACGTGATAACATAGTCTTATCCACGTGGTGATTGTAAGCATGGAGTAACATAGCATCAAGCACGTGGTGATTGTAAGCACGTGGTAACATAGCGTCAAGCACGTGGTAATAGAAAGCTCGTGATATCATTGTCTTACTCACGTGGTAACGCGGTGATCCTTCGTTCACTGTGGCAGTGAGCGCTAGACAATGTGCACGTGGTGGTGGTGGTCAGCGTGTGGTGGGTGACAACACGTACTGGTGGCATGTTTGTGGTGGTGGGAAACACGTGCTTGGTGGGGCCACGTGGTTCAGACGAAGAGATCCATCTATTCATATACACACATATATTCATACACGTACATACACATTCATAGCCATATATATATATATATATATATATATATATATATATATATATATATATATATATATATATATATATATATATATATCAATTTATATACATAAACATACATATGCATACACATAAACAGACATGTGCCTAGACGTATACACATTCACATATTCATGCTTGCTTGCGTTCATCCATTCTCGACGCCACCCCGCCCCAACTCGTGACATATTTCAAACGTGAATTGGTCGTGAAAAAAACGTCCATAAAGGTCAGAGGTCAAGATCATTACAGTCATTCTGCAGTTGAAAAGGCAACAGGAACCAGGGGGTCAAATACAAGAGCTCCCACCACTGTTGAGAAACGGTCTGTTGCTGAACGGGACTGCTGACCATGGACTGTTGGCAACAGACTGTTGGACAGGGACGAGGTTGTGGGACTCGGGTTGTGGGTTGAGCACTAGACCCCCCCCCCCCTACAATAATCTATCTGGTGTATATCATACTCTCGCTATCGTGGGAAAATCATAATACAGTATGTAGGATACAATAACAGGAGGTACAGACGTCAGAATGTATTTTATAGATTGGACATTGCCACTTGAACAGCTGTCTGTTGTTGTTGTTCTTGTTGTATTGTTGGTTATTGATGTATCACGTTCTGTCCTCGTGCTGTTGTAAATGTATCATTATAATTACCAGTCATAACTACCAATACAATCACTGTTACCATACCACTACCACAACAACCATAGACACCAACCACTACTACTACTACTACTACTACTACTACTACTACTACTACTATTACTACTACTACTACTACCAGTACCACTGCAGATGCCAACCACCACTACCACTACTGCTACCAGTACCATCATAGGTACCAACTACCACTACCTCTACCACTACTACCAGTACCACTAGTACTGACAGCTTCAGAGACACTTAGTTCTTTCCTTCCAAAACTTTTACCATAACAAAACATTGTTGTGATTAATGGCACTGCTCTCTCTCTCTCTCTCTCTCTCTCTCTCTCTCTCTCTCTCTCTCTCTCTCTCTCTCTCTCTCTCTCTCTCTCTCTCTCTCTCTCTCTCTCTCTCTCTCTGGGTGCAGGAGGAGGATGAGGAGGAGGAGGAGTGGTGTTCACCTCCATATAGAGTCGTTTCCAATCCTATTCTTCATCAGTCAAGATTCCTAAGCTATGAGGATCTTGCGTGAGGTACAACACTCCACATGAACCATCGGGTTGTGCAATGTTTGACCCTGCCAATGTACTTCCATGTACAGTAATTAAAAGATATGTATATACGTAAGTATAATTAACGTGCTTAATTACCTGTCGTAATCACTCTACGAGTTAATCATAGAGCTGATATACCAGCGTATAATATACACACACACACACACACACACACACACACACACACACACACACACACACACACACACATATATATATATATATATATATATATATATATATATATATATATATGTTCGCCATCTCCCGATTTAGCTAGATAGCGGCAAGAGCAGACGAAAAACGGTTTCATTCGTTCACACTCAGTCTCTAGCTGTCATGTGTAATGCACCGAAACCACAGCTCCCTGTCCACATCCAGGCCCCACAAAACTTTCCATGGTTTCCCCCGGCAGCTTCATATACCCATAATCCTCCCACGCCTCTCCTCCTTGGAGGCTCTCTCTCTCTCTCTCTCTCTCTCTCTCTCTCTCTCTCTCTCTCTCTCTCTCTCTCTCTCTCTCTCTCTCTCTCTCTCTCTCTCTCCAGGCACTGGACACAGAAGGCAGCCAGGGCTGGGATGTGCCAAGGGAACCGGTCCCCCTTGAGACGCTTCCCTCTCCCCCCCCTCCTGTCATGCCCCTAGCACGAGGCCCGCCGCCCCCCCCAACCCCCTCCCCTCACCCTCCCCCACACTGTAAGCTGGGCCAAGGGACAAAGGGGGGATATATATATTTTTTCCCCCCTCACCCCTTTTCCCCCTCGAGCCTCACGCCACCACCGTTCACACGCACACCACACTTTTTCTACCCCCACCCTTCCCCTCTCTCTCTTACTATCTTTTTCCCCTCATTTACTAAGTTCCCTTCTCTTTTTCATCCCTCCCCCTCCCTTCTTCCCCTCCCTCTACCCCCCTCCTCATCATGGGCCGTGGATGTCTGTATAAACAGGAGGGGGGTGAAGGAGGCTGGCCGGGGAGAGAGAGAGAGAGAGAGAGAGAGAGAGAGAGAGAGAGAGAGAGAGAGAGAGAGAGAGAGAGAGAGAGCCTCCAAGGAGGAGGAGAGGTGGAGGTGGTGCTCCTCCTCCTCCTCCTCCTCCTGCCGCTCAGGAAGATGAGGAAGTCCTATTTCCCTGGCCTCAGAAAGTGGCCGAGTTGAGGCGTGTGAGAGAGATTACATTATGTTATTCATTAAAACATATTGTGTTTCTACCACGATTTTTTCGGTTCATTTCTAGTCAGACTGATATCTAGATAAGAAGCTCTATATAAGGAGCTCTAGATAAGGATTTCTAGAGAAGGAACTCTAGATAAAGAGCTGTAGATAAGGAGTTAGTGATCGTATTAAGTAAGTAATGGGGAAGTGAATGATAAATGCACTTTGCGAAATTCAACATGGGTGGGGGTGGAGGTTCGGATAATGGAGTCTGACCCGAGTTCGGTTTATTGAGACTATCGCGTTAGGGTGTGTGGGTAGTGGGGCTAAGGGGAGGTTAGTGGGGGTTGGGGTAGGGTTAGGAAGGAGGTTGGGGTAGGGTTGGGGTTAGGTGGGGGGTTAGGGGGCAGGTCGGTCCACTGTGCTCGAGGATTAATCCATCAGCTGATCAGTCAACTCAGCGAGACGCGTTGATTGGATAGTACAAAGGTCCAATCCGCAAAGGGGGGGGAGGCATATCTGACGTCATTACATTTCTCTCTCTCTCTCTCTCTCTCTCTCTCTCTCTCTCTCTCTCTCTCTCTCTCTCTCTCTCTCTCTCTCTCTCTCTCGTCATCCAATCAGCGCTGGACAAATCCCCCCTTTTTTTTTTATATGTAATAATTTGTTTTAACTTTTACAGTTATGGTTTCTTATGAAAGACGTATATGTTTTTCTTTTCTAATTTCTCAGTGAAATGTGATTATACAAAAACGATATGATAAAGATAAAGAGATAAATGAAGGCGGAAATCTAATAAAGAGAAAACTTTTGTGATAGGAATGAAGGATTTCTTTCTTCCTGATCCTTAATGGATCGAGGAGATCCAGTCGTGTGGATCACGGCCAATCCAAGTGATCCAGACGTGTGTGTGTGTGTGTGTGTGTGTGTGTGCCAGGTGGATGAGCGTGTTCCATCTGTTAAATGATCCTAGCCAAGGCTGTCAAGTGTTCCATCTGTTAAATGATTCAAACTGCTTGTTCATCACTCACAAAGTCACGGAAGAATCTCATGTGTCTGCCAATGGATCCACACGACTTGTGGATCGCTCTCACACACACACCAGCTTAAGCTGTCGAGTGATCCGAACAGCTTGTGGATCGCTTTCACACGCACCAGCTTAAGCTGTCGAGTGCCTTTTTACCCATCAGGCAATCTATACACCTCGTGCATCACTCTCTCTCTCTCTCTCTCTCTCTCTCTCTCTCTCTCTCTCTCTCTCTCTCTCTCTCTCTCTCTCTCTCTCTCTCTCTCACACACACACACACAGCAAGCGTAGCCAACGCAGCGTAGAGGAGCGTAAGGTTTTGTGGTGTTTGTTTAGTACATAGGATGATATACAGTGTACACTGTATAAGGCTGTAGGAGATATTTTTCTTCTTCCTTACTCTGCCCGTGTTGTTCCAGGTGAGAGAGCTAGCTCTCTCTCTCTCTCTCTCTCTCTCTCTCTCTCTCTCTCTCTCTCTCTCTCTCTCTCTCTCTCTCTCTCTCTCTCTCTCTCTCTCTCCCTATCTATCTATCTATCTATCTATCTTGATTTCGTCAAAGCATTTGACGACTAAAAACGACAGAGATTTAGTAAAGGAAGTAGCTGAAGAAATTAGAAATTTATTGATGAATCAAAGGGATTTTTGACTTGGAGCAAGATTCAGCGGTGTCATGATTCAAAGTGATGACAAAGTGGAGGGATGGAAGAAGAGAAGGATGTTCTCTAAGGTGTGGCAGGAGGGAGCGTTATGAGCATCAGTAATGTGTGTTATAATGACATCAAGACACTTAGATGGCTCGCATACGACACGAGAAGAGGATCACGTAGGATCATAAAGAGGAGGATCACATAGGATCATAAAGAGGAGGATTACGTAGGATCAGAAAGAGGAGGATCACATAGGATCAGAAAGAGGAGGATCACGAAGGATCATAAAGAGGAGGATCACGTAGGATCAGAAAGAGGAGGATCACATAGGATCATAAAGAGGAGGATCACGAAGGATCATAAAGAGGAGGATCACGTAGGATCAGAAAGAGGAGGATCACGAAGGATCATAAAGAGGAGGATCACGTAGGATCATAAAGAGGAGGATCACATAGGATCATAAAGAGGAGGATCACGTAGGATCATAAAGAGGAGGATCACATAGGATCATAAAGAGGAGGATCACGTAGGATCATAAAGAGGAGGATTACGTAGGATCATAAAGAGGAGGATCACGTAGGATCATAAAGAGGAGGATCACATAGGATCATAAAGAGGAGGATCACATAGGATCATAAAGAGGAGGATCACATAGGATCATAAAGAGGAGGATCACGTAGGATCATAAAGAGGAGGATCACGTAGGATCATAAAGAGGAGGATCACATAGGATCAGAAAGAGGAGGATCACGTAGGATCATAAAGAGGAGGATCACGTAGGATCATAAAGAGGAGGATCACGTTGGATCATAAAGAGGAGGATCACGTAGGATCATAAAGAGGAGGATCACATAGGATCATAAAGAGGAGGATCACATAGGATCATAAAGAGGAGGATCACATAGGATCATAAAGAGGAGGATCACGTAGGATCATAAAGAGGAGGATCACATAGGATCATAAAGAGGAGGATCACATAGGATCATAAAGAGGAGGATCACATAGGATCATAAAGAGGAGGATCAGGTAGGATCATAAAGAGGAGGATCACG
>NC_092226.1:5233052-5425552 GCF_036320965.1 Panulirus ornatus | reverse complement strand
CACTTAGGATCATAAAGAGAGGATCACATAGGATCATAAAGAGGAGATCACGTAGGATCAAAAGAGGAGGATCACGAAGGATCATAAAGAGGAGGACAAAGATAAAATCTTCAAATGGGCAGAAGTGAACCTAAATGGAATGTGTCGAATCTAAATTGATCGGGTAAGTTAATGGTGTAATTGTTATCAATACACCGATGACGCCTCGTAAAGACCTAACTGGTAGTACGATACTCAAATAAACTTCAAAGATCAATGAGTCATCATAAAAAGGAAACAACAATTTTTTATATCATATTAAGCAGATAGCACTATCGTACCAAATAATGAGTGGTATGATAATGCGAACCGTTCACAACAAGACAGAAAATCATTATTGACGAAAAATGTGCAAATAACAAACAAAATCCAGCACTGGGGTGTCGCATGGTCAACAAAGAGTATTCAACAAAGTCAGAGAATATTCGAAAGCGTTTCACAGGCAAAACTGAATAGAGGGAACTTGTAAGTTACAATCAGAGGCTGAAGAAACTCAAACTATACATCCTGGAAAGCGATAGATACATGATAGTCTAAGCATGTCAACATTGGAGGCATAAAGGAGAATGCTACATACGTCAGTGCCTCTCTGTAAGGCATATAATGAGCATAATGTCTACATGAATACCACAGAATTTACCCATAAGATGTTAAGCAACGCCATTACAAGAGCCTTGCAGGAAAGAAAGAAAGACTGCGCTTCTCTGTACCAGGAGATGAGAGGAGAGATGATGCGTGGAATAACTATAGAAAACATTTAAAAAAATACTTACCCTGTGGTTGAAGTCAGTCCCAGATGAAAGCAGGATCGACAGTAATGTAGCGAGCGTAACGGCATGGAGGAACAGAGCGGTGAGCACTACGCGTTAGCCTTGCCTTTTCTATTTCCTTTTTCAGCAAAATTTCGCCCCCTTGTCCTTGTTGGTATGGTAGATAGGTGGGTGCTCTCTCTCTCTCTCTCTCTCTCTCTCTCTCTCTCTCTCTCTCTCTCTCTCTCTCTCTCTCTCTCTCTCTCTCTCTCTCTCTCTCTCTCTCTCTCTCTCTCTCTCTCTCTCTCTCTCTCTCTCTCTCTCTCTCTCTCTCTCCTCAAGAACCCCCAGACAATATAGTGAGATACCCTCACTATCACTGGGAGGGAGGGAGGAAGGGAAGGAGGCAAGGAGGGAGGGAGGGAGGGAGCCAGCTTTGTTCCAGTGACGTAAATCATATAGCGTACCTTCTAGCGGCAGCCTGGGTACAGCGACCATGTTACGTCCAGTGGCAGCCTGGTTATAACGACCGTTATCAATAACGGTGCACTTAACGAGGGGTGGAAGGCGTTTAAAACACAGCCGGTGAGGGAAAGACACAGCCGTAACAAAGCTCATATGAGCCATTGCTTGCAGAGGAGGACATGGTAGCTTGTTCCCTCCCTCTGCCTACGTGCTTGTAGGGGGCACCGTCCCTTTGTCTCCGCCACACCCCCCATTGGTTGACGTGGGGGTTGAGAGGGTGAAAATGACTGACGGGGCGATGGGGTTGGTTGACGTGGCGAAGGGGGTTGGTTGAGGTGGCGAAGGGGATGGTCGATGTAGTGAAGGGGATGGTTGACGAGGCGGTTGGGTTGGTTGACGTGACGAAGGAGGTTGGTTGACGTGGCGAAGGAGGTGGGTTGAGGTGGCAAAGGGGATAGTTGATAGGGTGACAGAAAGGGAAGGTCAATGGGGATGATGGGTAAAAGGTCTTAACCCCTGTGGCATAATGACCTTTTTAAGGTCAGGTCAGACATGAGCACACCAAACATGAGACCAGACATGAGTCCCTCAGACATGAGCACCCTAGACACAGACCGTCACCATCACTATGAGAACTTGCCCTACTTACGTCAAAATCATCACCATCACTCACTATCTCCTTTCACCAGGTCCCAACCTCATGATCACCATCACCACACCCGCCAACACCAACGTCACCACCACCATCTCCACCAACGCCAGGCGTACACTATCATCTCCATCACCACCACTCATCACCAGCACTGGTCAGACCTCGTTTGGAATACGCTGTCCAGATCTCCTCACGAAACTTGTGTACAGACGAAGGAAAACTAAAACAAATTCCGAGAGTAGCAACAAAACTAATTCCATAGCTCAGAGATAAGCACTACGAAGAAAGATTCGGAGATTTAGATTTCTCTCCGATAAAGTGGAGACGCCAAAGAGACAATGAAAGAGATGAGACAGAGGTTTTCATATTATTAAATGCCTCGGAATTCAATAGTGTAGGGGTTAGCGTTGCTGACCATGATGCATCCACGTACCACCCGGGGTCGACGCACCTGTAGACTTGTAGATCACTGAAACAGAGGTCCACCAGATGGCGTCAGTGCAAAGACTATGTATAACCTTCAAATCAAGGCTACAAAAAAACCTTAAGATATCTATCTGTAGCGAAGACATCTGGTTCAAGAGGGAAAATACATATAGTTCGTTGTATTCTTTTTTGAATCTAAAGAAAGTCTTTTCCTTCTACCACTAATTTTTCCGTCTCAGATTCCGGGCAGAATAAAGGAACTTTTGACCTCCACATTTTCCTATAAAACTTTCATGGCAGGATGTTCTCTCCTCATTACATGGCGTTCCTTCTCAGTTTTATATCTTGCCCGCAGTTGTGCCCGGGAGGGAGCGGTGGTTAGGGAGGTGCCCTTTGCTTTATGGTATTGTCTCTACCGCATTATGACCTCCTCCAGCAGATGACCCCGTTATGGACCATCAGGTCTTGTTATCTGTTTTTTCCAACAGATAACCTCGTCATGGAACACCAAGTCTTTTGTTATCTGTCCTTCCCATGTACTGTCCTTCAACAGATAACCTCGTCATGGACCATCAGGTCTTGTGTTATCTGTCCTTCCCATGTACTGTCCTTCAACAGATAACCTTGTCATGGACCATCAGGTCTCTTGCTATCTGTCCTTCCCATGTACTGTCCTCCAGCAGATAACCTCGTCATGGACCATCAGGTCTTGTGTTATCTGTCCTTCCCATGTACTGTCCTCTAGCAGATAACCTCGTCATGGACCATCAGGTCTTGTGTTATCTGTCCTTCCCATGTACTGTCCTCCAGCAGATAACCTCGTCATGGACCATCAGGTCTTGTGTTATCTGTCCTTCCCCAGCACACACCACGATCCGTTGATCCTCACCTCCCCATCTCCATCGTCAGTAGAACAAGAGTTCCTCCCTTCTATAGCCTCACCCAAGTTTGTTATGCAAATAACTCCTAATTACAAACTTATAAGACACGCTCCCAGATTTACATTTCCTGTGAGACACTGGTTTACCTCCCTGATAATGACTACATAATGACTATGATAATGGCAGTGGTAATTGTCCCACAGGCGATAGTGTTGTTGTGATATGATATTCCCTGTGGGATCTCATAAACACACACACACACACACACACACACACACACACACACACACACACACACACACACACACACACACTGAGCCGCCTCACTACAAACTCTGGAACTTCGTAAAAGATATGAGGCTTGTAAATCACGTTCGTTACCACGGAGATAAGATGCTGAAGATGATGCTGATAGTGGAGATAACCTTCTCGTGTGTGTCTGTATGTGTGTGTGTGTGTGTGTGTGTGTGTGTGTGTGTGTGTGTGTGTGTGTGTGTGTGCCGCTGGGAGAGATAGTATATCATTGCTTTTTTTATAATTAATTTGTAGCTGATTGGATAAGGTGGAGCGATCGGGACACTTTAAGGTCAAGGGGACATGACGTGGAAGAAGTAGTTGGGTACATATCTCATCGATAAATGGACCGTGTAAACAACCTTCATCCGCTTTGAGTGAAGTTGGAATAAACAGCTTTATTCCCTCTTTGCATAAGGAGGAAAATTGAGGTATACATGGTGAAAGAGGTCAGATGAACAAAGGCTTATCATCCATGTTGAAGTTGGAGAAAAATTGTGTAATTTCTTCGTTTATCAAGTGACGAGTCACGTCAGGTTAACAGAGACATGACCTGAGGTGTCTAGTGGAGTCAGGTCAACAGGAGCATGAACAGGAGCATGACCTTAAGCGTCTAGTAAAGTCAGGTCAACAGAAACATGACCTGAGGTGTCTCGTAAAGTCCAATGTCAGGTTATGAATGGCATGGTATGAAGAAGCTTGTGAAGTAGACACAACAACACAGCCAATACTGGTGCAGGTGCACGACGGTACGACCCTTGATCACGACGGTACGACCCTTGATCACGACGGTACGACCCTTGAGCGCGACGGTACGGCCCTTGAGCGCGACGGTACGACCCTTGAGCACGACGGTACGACCCTTAAGCACGACGGTACGACCCTTGAGCACGACGATACGACCCTTGAGCGCGACGGTACGACCCTTGAGCACGACGGTACAACCTTTGAGCACGACGGTACGACCCTTGAGCACGACGGTACGACCCTTGAGCCACAACCTCACCGTAAGACAACAGATAAGGACACACATTGTCTGCTGGCAATCAGGAGAATCGTACTTAAGTCCATCCTTGAAGTGTTAAATGATCAAGCAAACTGTTCATAGCGTTTGCTGGGTGAAAGACCTAGATGATGCCTATCGGGTTTAGTCACCGCATTTACAGGAGAGTAAAGAAATAATTGAAGAGGTCCAGAGGAAGGTAAGAGCAATGGCGTCAGATTTTGAGAGAGATGAGTTATACAGAGGGAGGTTAGAAGCCAAGCATTTGCCGCTTATGGAAGAGAGAGGAGAGAGAGAGAGAGAGAGAGAGAGAGAGAGAGAGAGAGAGAGAGAGAGAGAGAGAGAGAGAGAGAGAGAGAGAGAGAGAGAGAGAGAGAGAGAGAGAGAGAAGTAAGGGGTAACTTGATTATAACCTCCTAAGTTTCTAAACCAGTTTGATGACGTCGACGGTGAACGGTTCATCAAAAGGTGAACAGACAGGGTCACTGTATAACATGAACAAGATAGTAAGCAAGAGACACGTCAGAGAAGGTTTGACTTGACTAGCATCAATGAGAACAGGTCATGAACGGAAGGACTGAAGTGTGGCATTGTGAACACTACCATAATGATGAAGTTCATCAAGTTCCACGACAGTGGAGAACGTTCAAGAGATGGGGAAGGGGTCCCCTTCCCTGCACACACACACACACACACACACACACACACACACACACACACACACACACACACACACACACACACACACACACACACACACACACACACACTAGGACACACCTGGCAGGAACACCATGATCACACTTCATTAAACATCTCCATCAAGATACAAATGGCTCCCAACAAATGGCCCCCAACAAATGGCCCCCAACAAATGGCTCCCAACAAATGGCCCCCAACAAATGGCCCCCCACAAATGGCTCCCCACAAATGGTCCCCAACAAATGGCTCCTAACAAATGGCCCCCAACAAATGGCTCCCCACAAATGGTCCCCAACAAATGGCTCCTAACAAATGGCCCCCACAAATGGCCCCCAACAAATGGCCCCCACAAATGGTCCCCAACAAATGGCTCCTAACAAATGGCCCCCAACAAATGGCCCCTAAACAAATGGCTTTGGAAAAGGTTAGACAAATATAACGAAAGAAGAAAAAATAAATGGCCCGACCTCAGCTTACCACTCGGGTGAGGTGAGGGAGGTGGGGAGGGGGAGGGAGGGGGGAGGGGGGGAGGGGAGGCTATCCTTTCCTTATCGGCAAAAGAGTTTTCTGTGTTTTTCTTCCGAGGGAGGACTGGCGCGAGGGGGGAACCATTTGCATAATACGGCTGCAGATTCGTCTAGGTAAATACAGTTGTCTCGAACCGTACCGATAATAGGATGGGGGGGGGGGGTGAACGCCCGCCCGCCCGCCCCACACCATCCTCTCCCCCCCCGCAAAGGGCTCTCGTCTGCGGTTTTCCCCCTTCCCCCCCACATCCCCTTCCCTCCACTACATCAACGCCAACACCCCCATCCCAACCCTCCCTCCTCTTCCTCCCTCCTATCCTAGACGCCGCAAAAGTTTTCGCTGTATATAAATTCGTTACGCATAATATCGCCGTAAATTTCGGCTCCAAAGCGACTACAATGGACCAATTAACATCAAACAATGATAATAACAATATTTCAAAAAGGAGAGCAAGGCAAGGCTTTCGAGGACCTCCTTCCCAAAGAACGAGAGTTGGTAAAAGTTTTGAAGCCTCCAAAACAGAGTGTCCCGCCATGGACCCAGACACTCATTTGTTTCCTGATCTTTTCCCTTATAGCTTGGTTCATTTCCCTTATACTTCGTCATCACTCAGCATTCGAGTTATCATAAATAATTTCCGTGATTCTAAATTCATAGCTCAAAACACATTTACCAAGCGTTGATATAATTCCTTTGAAATGAAATAGCCATCATATATATGGGTAGAAAGGCAGAAAACACCAGCAAATCCGTATTTTCAATGCCCGTAGATCACATCCATCGGACGCGTTCGGTTGGGGGCGAAATAAAGAAAATGGCGCGCTAACAGGGCCACAGGCACCCACAACTTTCCTCATTACTCCTCTTACAGACAATGATCTATGTCATAAAACTATATAAACTTTTAGGATCTATACTTTCGCGAGAATTAGTCTATAAGAGTACGGGAACTTTTTTTCGGTGGATCTGTGTGTTGTGTGTGTGTGCGTTTAAACTTTTCTAAGAGTTTAAATGTCTCTGGCAACATTCTGGCTCACTGATAGAAGTATAGAAACTTTCATGGACCCTGCACTAACGTCAGACAAGTACGTGGTGTGAGAGTACATATATGTACTTTCGTGACTTTGTACTCTCACTAGATCAATGATCACATGTAGTCTACATGTTATCAAGCTTTGTGGTAATACAACTTTCTATACACAAAGTTAAGGTATATAGACTTATAGAGGTCTGTACTTTCATTGTTTACTTTCAACTATACATCTGTATCATCAGCAGACAACAAATGACTCACTTCCCAAGCTCTCTCATCCACAACAGACTTCATACTTGCCCCTCTCTCCAAAACTCTTGCATTCACCTCCCTAACAACCCCATCCATAAACAAATTAAACAACCAGGCGGACATCACACACCCCTGCCGCAAACCTACATTCACTGAGAACCAATCACTTTCCTCTCTTCCTACACGTACACATGCCTTACATCCTCGATAGAAACTTTTCACTGCTTTTAACAACTTGCCTCCCACACCATATATCCTTAATACCTTCCACAGAGCATCTCTATCAACTCTATCACATGCCTTCTCCAGATCCATAAATGCTACATACGAATCCATCTGTTTTTCTAAGTATGTCTCACACACACACACACACACACACATATATATATATATATATATATATATATATATATATATATATATATATATATATATATATATATATATATATATATATATATATATATATATATATATGAATACGGATCCTCTCGTGTCTGTTTAGCTGCTTCAACGTCTCGTCTTTCAAGGAAGGTACTCTGGTGTGAGCCCCTTTCCTTGGAGGGCTGACAGAGTAGCACCGTCCTTGAAAGACGACACGCTCAAGTAGCAGAACAGCTCCCAGAGCATAGCTGGATTACCGCTAGGCGAGCGGATAAAGCGGCTGCCTGTGTGCTCATCCCCACTGAGGAGTAGATAGAGACGATGGAATGAATATATATATATATGTGTATATATATATATATATATATATATATATATATATATATATATATATATATATATATATATATATATATATATATATATATATATATATATATGTACACACACACACATACACACAAATACGAGTTGCTATACCTCAGTCCACAAACACGAACTTTGCAACAGACATGAACCCTTGACAACACATAACTCACACGATTCTTTATTCTAAATCCCAAGTTTCCTTCATCCCGGGGGGTTAAGGGAGTAGGAAATCTACCCACATCTCTCATATAGAAGGCCAGTATTAGGGGCGCGGGAGAGGGAGATTGGAAACCTTCTCCTTCTTATATTTTGCCTTTTTTTTTCTTCTTTTTTCTTTGGCAAAGACATGAACAGAAAACGCCTGAGCGAGGGTTTGCGTTCGGTCGTAACCTGGATGAAAAGAAAATAAGGAGAGACAAGTGTGATGTTTGATGTGAGAAACTTGTATGTTCTGACTCTGAATGAAACATAGCTGAAGGGGAAGGAGGAAGAATGACTCGGGAATGTCAAGAGGGTTAGAAGTCTAGTTTTAGTGGGAGGACAAGATCGACATAATGAGTGGCTCTTCTGATGAAGGAGGAGCTGCGGGAATGTGAAAATGGTGTACAGAATTGAGGACAGGATCGCTTGGGGTAATCATGAACGTAGAATACGAGAGATGGGTGACACTTAGTGCATATATCCACCCAGAAGTGAGAGGAGTGAAGAAGAGAGGAGCGTATTTTGAGCGTACCTGTGCGAGTGCTTTGACGTAAGTGGCGCAATCTTGTGGTAGGGGATTTGAATGCACGATGAGATGACATGATTATTGAGAACTATATTTGGGGGAGGTATGGGGTCTCCAGTGTAAAGCAAAAAGGGGAAAAACGTGTCGAGTTGTGTGATGAGAAAGGAACGTTGATTGGAGATACATGGTTTAAAAAAAAGAAAAAAAAAGACAGAGCTTACACAAATAAACGCGGGTGAGTGGATTGGGATCAGTGGGCATTATTGGATTAGGTTGCTGATTGGAAGGCGTGCACAGGAGAGGTTGTTGGATAAGAACGTGCTGAAAAGGGCAGCAAGTGGAATGTTTGACGATTTCTTTACTTGGAGGGGAAGCACAAGCAAAAGTTTGAGGTAGACTTAGGGAAAGAAGAATTAGCATGTTTGAGGAAAGTCATGAAATAATCGAATCTGGAAAAAAAAATGGCACTTGTGAAGAGATGTTCTAGATGTTCTAGAATTAGACTGATGAGTCTTGATTCGACAAGTGAGTCTTAATTCGACTTGTGAGTCTTAATTCGACGTGTGAATTTTGATTCGACTATTGAGTCTGAATTCGACAAGTAAGTGTTAATTCGACAAGTAGGTGTGTGTGTGTGTGTGTGTGTGTGTGTGTGTGTGTGTGTGTGTTTTATTTCGACTGCTGAGTTTTCATTCGACTTGTGAGTTTTAATTCGACTGGCGTCTTAATTCAGCTGGTGCGTCTTCATTCGACTGGTGTGTGTGTGTGCCTTAATTCGACTGGTGAGTTCCTAAGTGAGGCATGGAAGGTGGTGAGTGTAGGAGTGAGTGAGGATTGGACCATAAGGAGTGTGGGAGTGTGAAAGTGTTGGCAGGAAGGTCCTGGGTTTGGGCGAGGGATGGCAAATGTGTTGGCAGGCTGTAGGGGTTCCCCTGGTAGGGAAGGATAGTTAAAATGTTGGCGGGGGGGGGGGGGGGTCGGAAGGTTCCTGGATGTGGGGGTGGGCAGGCGAGGGTGTTGGCAGGGGTCTCAAAGTTACTTGAGGGGGAGGAGGGGAAAGGTGGCGGAAGTGTTAGCAGGGCTATGTGAGTCCTGTGTGGGTGAGAAAAGCGGGAAATATTGGCAGGGGGGCGAGGGGAAGATGATAGAAGTATTGGCAGGGATAGATGAGACATAGATAGGTGAGAAAAGTGGGATTGGCAGGGGTGCTGGCAGGGGATAAGGGGTTTCAGGATGAGGAGATATCCAAGGCGTTGGCAGGTTGATAACTGAGATCTGGAGAGGGTTGAGTGGGGGTGTGTGGTGGAGATGGGGGATGACAGCCATGTTGGCAGGGGGTAGGTGAGACCTAGATAGGGAAGAGGGTGGGGGGTTGGCAGGGATGTTGGCTGGGGCTCGTCCAGCCGAGATAAGAAAGTCTGGTGATGTTGAAAATCACAAACAAAATGTGTACGTCCCATGAATACAGATGGGAGGTAATCTAGTCTTACCCAAGTTTAGACACCGAGAGGAACTCTGGGAGGGAGGGAGGGTTACCGGGCTGGGCATACATGTATCAATACCTCCTCCCCACTCCCGAGGTGGAGAGGGAAAGGGAGAGGGAATTGGTGAGGGAGAGGGAGAAGGAGAGGAAGAGGGAGGATGGAGGGAGAGGAGATAGTGAGGGTGAAGCATACGGAGAAGGAAGGGAGATGGATGTGAGGAGGGTGACGGAAAGTGTAAGGGTAAGAGGGAGGGAGGGAGGAGAGGAAACAGAGAGAGAGAGAGAGAGAGAGAGAGAGAGAGAGAGAGAGAGAGAGAGAGAGAGAGAGAGAGAGAGAAGATGAATGAGAGGCAGAGAAGAAGATGAACAGAGGAAGTGAAGTACCTACGAAGAGATTCTGCCTAAAGACATGGCTACCGCGTAGCGCACACCGCACGTCTTGCGCCATACTGTTTCTCTCCCTCAGCCGCCGCTTTGCTCAATACGTGACCATCAGTTCCGGGGTCATCTGGAACTGTCTTCAACCATGCATCAAGTTTTCCATTAAATGTTTCTCTAATTTGTTCCACGCATGTTTGTGATATCTTATGGTCGCACAGTGGACAGTCCCTCTATCTTTCTTGCTTTGCTGTCCATTTGGCATATTCCACAATATTTTTGTAGACTCAATCATTCTTTTTTTTTTTTTTCTATCTTTCCTGCCGAGGTGCTTTCTGGTTTAGTGTCTTCAGTAACATCAACTTGTTGCCATACATACCTCTGTGTACAACGTACATTTTTCATTATTTGTTGTTTCGGTCTTTTGTTGTTATACCATATTTCGCTTCAAATCCACGACTGGCAGTATATGCACTTCCCTACATATTATAGGAACCATTTACAGTATTTTTCTCTTTGAAGTATGTACATGACTTCCTACTTTTTGAACACTGATCTATCATCAGTTTCAGGTCTCTTCCACTATCACCAACAGCTTCGAAAGGACACAGTAATCTGTTGTTATTTGAATGCCTTCATGTTCCTCTGTATAAACTGGAAACCCTGACAGATCATTAGTTTCGTCAGGCATGGTCAGACTTGATGCTATTTTGGATTTTCAACTAGTTGAAAACTATCTGATTCGTATTACATTAACCTAAAAGGATTCCATCCTCTACTTTCTCTCGTAAAATTCTGTGAAACTTTATCAAATGCCTTCAGCAAATTCCATCTATTCTCCTTCCTCGCCTTAGAATGTCACAGATGCTTATTTACGTAGGTCGTGATATTGTTCTTCAATCTATTGCAATTTCCCTATCTCCTTTCTTAAAGATAAGCACGACAGCTCTTCTCTTCCACTCTTTTGACACTATACCGTCTTCTAGCGAAGGGTATACCCATTCGTGTACCAGTCTAGAAGTACCTTTCCGTATACCGTGTCCCGTGCACCAATATGCCCAGCCTCCCAAGTGTGTGGGTGTTGCTAACGTTCACTCCACTGGCTACACTTAACATACGCGCCTCCCGCCTCCTCCTCCTCCTCCTCCTCCTCCTCCTTCCCCGCTATATCACCGTTAATTGAGTTTGTGCAGATAACTTGGAGATGCAGCCTCCCTGGGGCCTCCCGTACCCTCCACCAGGGGGGGCCTCCCATCTCCCCCCTACCCAAAGCCACCGCCCCTCCAGTACTAGTGTGCCGCCGACCGACCGACCGACCCCACCCTTACCCACCTAACCATCCAACAACTCTCGCAAAAATCACCATCTCGCATAATCTCTCCCGCTGGTGAGAAAAGACTGCAAGGGCGTGGCGTTGAGGCGAAGATCACGTTGTTATGAAGGGCGGTTTTGGGCCTGAGTGGTGCTGGTGGCTTAGCGTTGTTTATCTCCAAGAGATTGGAGACTTAGAGGGCCATAGATCTCGAGAGATCCGTCGACCAGGAAGTTATGCATAGACAGAGACCCGACGACGCTCCGGCGGCGGAGGAGGAGGAGGTGTGAGAGAGGTGCTGTGAGAGGGAGTGAGAGAGGGAGAGGGAGGAGGGGGGAGGGGGAGGGCGTGGAGGGGGGTTTGAGAGGGGTTGGGGAGGAGGGGGAGGTGTTGACGAGGGTTGCGGAGGTATTTGAGAGATGTGGGTAGGGGATGTGAGAGGTGTTGAGGAGGGGGTTTGTGTGAGAGGTGGTGGGTGGGAGTGTGAGAGATGTTGGGGAGGGGATGTGCGAGGGGATGAGGAAGGGTTGAGGAGGGGAATGAGGTGTAAGGGACAGAGCGTGAGAGGTGTTGTGAGAGGATGTGAGAGGTGTTGGGGAGAGGATGTGAGAGACATGGTGAAGAGGAAGGGGGTTCTAGAGACTAAATTTGGTCAAAAGTCAACATTTTAAAGAGAGATATCTACTTGCATACTTATGAGTCCCTACCTACAAGTACCTACCTACCATTGCCTACCTACAAGAACCTACCTACAAGTACCTACCAACCAGTGCCTAACTACAAGAACCTACCTACAAGTACTTACCTACCAGTGCCTACCTACAAGAACCTACCTACAAGTACTTACCTACCAGTGCCTACCTACAAGTACCTAGCTGCCAGTGCTTACCTACAAGTACCTACGACGATATTCTATTATCAAGTCGGGTTAGCGCGTTGTGCTCAACCCAGGAAAAACTAGTGTTAAGGAAAACGGGTCGTGTGAATTAGATGTTGCCGAGTATTATCATTGGTGAGGTGAATGATGTCAGAAACCCATGTGTGGGTGACGCTGAGGGGAAAAAAAAGACGATTACCTGGGCCAAAGAAGGGAAAGTAACAGCCACTGTAGTGCTAAACCTTTCGATAACCTGGAGGTGGTACCTGCCCGGTCGGTGGTTCCCTGCTATCTACTATGTACTGAGAGAGAGAGAGAGAGAGAGAGAGAGAGAGAGAGAGAGAGAGAGAGAGAGAGAGAGAGAGAGAGAGAGAGAGAGAGAATGCACTAATATAGGTGTGTGAGTGTGTGTGTGTGTGTGTGCGTGTGTGTGTGTGTGTGTGTGGTGGGGTGGATGTAAATACCTATCTCTAATTACCTATATGTATTACACAGGGAGGGAGGGAGCTTTACACTCGTAGGGCCCCATCTCTTTAACAGTCTTTGGTACCATGAAACTGTTTACGGTTCTGTATATTGCCCATACACAGTGCTTCCTCATTTACTCTGTTCCAGTCATTCGCCTCTCTCATACTATGAAAATACTTCTTAACATTATTTTTTAAAGATGTTTCTCGCTGAATTGATGTTATGTCCTGTGGTTGTTTTATCCTACATCTCTCGTAGAATTGTTCACTCTCATGGATCTGGTTTGGAAATCTAAAGTCTGAATTCAGAACACCCTTCCCTCTTCACCCTTCTATAGTGGGCAAATCTAATGCTTCTTGTCATCCCTGTAATTCAACTCCCTTAATTCATGTACCATCTTCGTTGTTGCCCTCCTCTGGACCTTCTCTATTAGATCTCTGAGTCTCTTTAAGTGTGGTGACCAGAGTTGAGGATCGTATTCTAGTTTTGGCCTTATGTAGGATGCGAACTACTTGTTCAAAATTTCCTTATCCACGAACTTAAATCCAGTTGTAACATGTAGCAACAGACAGTTGGTCTCCTTAGCTACTCTCTAGCGACAGGTTTACGGACGAAGTCGACCCTTACGTCCCTCTCAGACACGGAGTCCTGAAGGATATTTCCTGCAGGATGATATGCATATCGAGGTCTTCTTTCGCTGTGAATCATCCTCATTACCTTATGTTTACTCGAGTTGAATTTCATCGACCACGTATCAGACCAACTTCGTACTCTGTCTTGAGGGGTTTCTTCTTGTAAGTTGACTTGATCGTCCTCGCTTCTCACTGCCTTCATGTCGTATGCATCATCAGCAAACAAATTCAGGTAGGAGTCCACTCCCGTCCGTCTAGTCGTTCCTAAAGACCAAGAAGATTGATGATCCCAGGACAGAGCCCTGTGGCACTCCACTGGTGACCTCAATCCTACTTTGAGTGGGCTCCTCTGACGTGCGTCCTTTGTTCCCCTTACACTAAGATAATCCTTCTTTCCATTGATGGAGTCTCCCCCTCATTCCTGTGTGTGTGTGTGTGTGTGTGTGTGTGAGTAAAGCCCGGTACAGTCCGTCCCCGAGGCTTGAGGACCTCAAGGTGAGGGGCCTCAGCCAAGCCTGGATACTGGCCAGCCTTCCCTTTGTTCCAGGAACCACTTCCGGTGACCCGCAAGACCACCGTAATGACTCAAAGGTCAACACAACAACAACAACAACAACAACACTTCCTTTGTCCTGAGGGAGCTGCTTGTAAACAAAGCCAGTACAACAGCGGCGCTTTATTCATTCCATCTCTATAAAACGCCTTCGTTCTAGTCCTCTTTTTTTTTCCCCCTCCCTCCCTCTCCTCTCCTCTCCTTCCTTCTATCTGTAACGTGACAAATGTTTCACTGTCGAAGCATTACCGTCGGTGACACGCGATAGGCGAGGGGGATAGTGCCACGGGTGTTGTCTTTCCTCATTTAACTAATGTCCTCATTAGCGAGCTCATGAACAGTATCTCTCACAGCCACATAATGAGGGACGAATATGCCCCCAAAAAAAAAAAAAAATTGGGGGGTAAAAAAAAGCAATTAGTATTTGGGCAGTGGAAATGATATCAGAGCGAGTAAGGCAGCTCTATGCTAATGAGGTATCATGTGTATATTCATAATGCTTCTGTAATGATGTGAGTGATATGTGAGAAGGCAGATGATGCTGGACACCGTTGCTGAGCTGGTCTGCCTGCTGTGGTCTCTGTGGGACGGCGTTAACACCTCCTGCCGAGGGTGTAGCCTGGCGCTCTCCGTACACACACACACACACACACACACACACACACACACACACACATGCAATCAACAGTCCACCACAATATACTACACTACACTACACCACACTACACTACTCCATACTACGCTATACTGTAGCAGACTACAATGCACTACACTGAACTACACTATGCCACACTAGACAGCACTACACTGCAGTAAACAACACTACACTACACTACAGTAAACCACACTACACTGCACTACACCACTACACTACAGTGAAAAATACTACACTACACTTAACTACACTGCACTTTACTACACCCCACCACACTTCACTACGCCACACCACACCACATAACACCACACTTCAACACACTACACCACATCACGCCACACCACACCACACCACACTACAACACACTACACCACACCACGCCACACGACAATACACCGCACCACACCACACCACACCACATCACGCCACACCACACCTCACCACACTACAACACACTACACCACACCACGCCACACGACAATACACCGAACCACACCACACCACACCACGCCACACGACAATACACCACACCACACCACACCACACCTCACCACACTACACCACACCACACCACACCACACTGAAGAACAAATATTTAGTTTGGTAAACAAGCTCCAGAAATCCGATGTTAACAATTATGACGAAGAAAAATGAAGAAATTTGTAATGTCCTTCCTGGACGACGTGAAATTGTTGGTGAAACTACCTTCTCCACCACCACCACCAACACCACCATCACCACACTGTCTCGCCGCATCATAATTATCTTAAACGATGAATGATAATCTTCATTATCGTAAATGATGAATTAGGAGAAAAAAATGTGTCAATATATTTTCAAGAGAGAGGGGGGCCTGAGGAGGGACCAACCCCCCTCCCCCACAACCATCGGTTCACCAACAGTCCATTGAGATACCCAAGGTGGATCCCCCAACCCCCAACCCCCCAACCCCCCCAATCCCTCCCCCACATACATCACTACGGTGAGGGACCTGTAGGTGGAACCCACTACCATCCCACACACACACTCTCTCCCACCTCCACCCACGTACATCACTTCGGTGAGGGACCTGTAGGTGGAACCCACTACCATCCCACACACACACTCTCTCCCACCTCCACCCACGTACATCACTTCGGTGAGGGACCTGTAGGTGGAACCCACTACCATCCCACACACACACCCTCTCCCACCTCCACCCACGTACATCACTTCGGTGAGGGGACCCCCCGAGGTGGACCCCTACAACTCTACCCCCCCCCCCCCCCAACCACCACCCCCATTCGCACTTCGGTGAGGTGTCTCCATTACCCACCCCGACCTGGACGACCTCAGCAGCATCGCATGGGGTCGTTGTAGCGAGGAACTAGGTGACAATATATGCACAACCCCGAAAAATGTAAACAGTGACACAGAGCACTGTCTTGACCTGCACAGTACAACCAATCACGAACGTCTGAACCACCGAACGAGGTCGTTCGCTCCGTCTCTACTTCACCAAACCAAAATCAGAGGTCGTCTGTATTCAACGGATGAGTACTTGTACGCCTGGGTGCTACTTGTACGTCCGCCTCTGTCTGATAGATCTACAGCCACACAGTCACCTTGATTCGTCCTTGGTGATATTCTGATGACCACACACTCAGCCTGACTCACCCCTGGTGAGTGACGGCTCCTCACACACACACACACACACACACACACACACACACAAACAAACATACACCCGCCCACACACACATTCACACACAAACAAACATACACCCCACACACACACACACACACACATACACACACAAACAAACATACACCCCACACACACACACACACACACACACTATATATATATATATATATATATATATATATATATATATATATATATATATATATATATATATATATATGGTAGAAATTTCTTTGTGCAGTCAAAAGCTCTTTAGTCTGGAGTTTCAGTTTCAGCAACAGAATCATGAACCGTACAACATATCCAACACTGTTTCCACCGAAACGTCTACTTCTGCCCACTGTTATCTATCTGTTCATCATACAAACTGGTGCTATGTTGACGAAAGATTATAGAAAACGGAACGAAGTGACCCATACACGCTCGTGTGGCTCTGAGGTTATTAATCCTATATATGAGTCGCCTCTTCCTTACGTTCACTTCCTCACTATACTAAAATGGACCAAAAAAACGAAGAAAAAACGTGACTTCTCTCAACCATTTAACACTGGATAATGTTTGTCCCATCATGCATGCACCTAAAGATTTGATATTGTTTTAAAAGAAATGAAAAAATTACGAGAAAAAAAAAAAAGCCCTTCCCATTGAAGCCTATGAAAATATTTTGATTCAGACTTTTATTTTTTGTCCCTTGACAAAGTTTTGGCAAATTCTTCATTTCTACGTAATAGCAATTTGCATATTCATATGAGTGGGGTTTTATTAATCTCTCAAAAACTATGAGACAAAAAATGCACTATAATATCTTCTATAGCATGCTATAGTACGCTATGGTCGGGTGGTTGAGTATCTATATATATATATATATATATATATATATATATATATATATATATATATATATATATAGAAATACTTAGAAAAGCAAATGGATTTGTATGTAGCATTTATGGATCTGGAGAAGGCATATGATAGAGTTGACAGAGATGCTCTGTGGAAGGTATTAAGAATATATGGTGTGGGAGGCAAGTTGTTAGAAGCAGTGAAAAGTTTTTATCGAGGATGTAAGGCATGTGTACGTGTAGGAAGAGAGGAAAGTGATTGGTTCTCAGTGAATGTAGGTTTGCGGCAGGGGTGTCTGATGTCTCCATGGTTGTTTAATTTGTTTATGGATGGGGTTGTTAGGGAGGTGAATGCAAGAGTTTTGGAAAGAGGGGCAAGTATGAAGTCTGTTGGGGATGAGAGAGCTTGGGAAGTGAGTCAGTTGTTGTTCGCTGATGATACAGAGCTGGTGGCTGATTCATGTGAGAAACTGCAGAAGATGGTGACTGAGTTTGGTAAAGTGTGTGAAAGAAGAAAGTTAAGAGTAAATGTGAATAAGAGCAAGGTTATTAGGTACAGTAGGGTTGAGGGTCAATTCAATTGGGAGGTGAGTTTGAATGGAGAAAAACTGGAGGAAGTGAAGTGTTTTAGATATCTGGGAGTGGATCTGGCAGCGGATGGAACCATGGAAGCGGAAGTGGATCATAGGGTGGGGGAGGGGGCGAAAATTCTGGGAGCCTTGAAGAATGTGTGGAAGACGAGAACATTATCTCGGAAAGCAAAAATGGGTATGTTTGAAGGAATAGTGGTTCCAACAATGTTGTATGGTTGCGAGGCGTGGACTATGGATAGAGTTGTGCGCAGGAGGATGGATGTGCTGGAAATGAGATGTTTGAGGACAATGTGTGGTGTGAGGTGGTTTGATCGAGTAAGTAACGTAATGGTAAGAGAGATGTGTGGAAATAAAAAGAGCGTGGTTGAGAGAGCAGAAGAGGGTGTTTTGAGATGGTTTGGTCACATGGAGAGAATGAGTGAGGAAAGATTGACCAAGAGGATATATGTGTCGGAGGTGGAGGGAACGAGGAGAAGAGGGAGACCAAATTGGAGGTGGAAAGATGGAGTGAAAAAGATTTTGTGTGATCGGGGCCTGAACATGCAGGAGGGTGAAAGGAGGGCAAAGAATAGAGTGAATTGGAGCGATGTGGTATACCGGGGTTGACGTGCTGTCAGTGGATTGAATCAAGGCATGTGTATGGGGGGGGGGGTTGGGCCATTTCTTTCGTCTGTTTCCTTGCGCTACCTCGCAAACGCGGGAGACAGCGACAAAGCAAAATAAATATAAATGAAATATATACATATATAGTTTCAAGACGCTACGACCCCTGAGCATGACTGTACGACCCTTGAGCACGATGGTACGACCTTTGAGCACGATTGTTTACTCCTCGGGGTTAATGGCGTGACCTTACACTCCAGGTCAAACACAGGTCACGTTCTCATGCCTTGAGGTCGTAGGCTCGTGTTCAAAGGGTCATACTCTCGTGCTCAATGGGTCGTACCCTCGTGCTCAAGGGATCGTACCTTCGTGTTCAAAGGTCGTACCCTCGTGCTCATGCGTCGTACCATCATGTTCAAGCGGTTCATTTTCTCTTTCTGAGATCAGGTTTCTCAAGTCTCTTTTATCATCCGTGATGATGATAATCAACACCTCCCCCACCCCCACGCCCCTTAGCCTTGCTGACTATCCTAAAAGCCACATTTGTCCTTGCACACGACCTGGACATCTCCCTGCTATCATGAACATTACCATCTGTTCAATATTCATGCGTATATCTCTCTCTCTCTTTTGAAGCCATCCAGCTTCAGTTATCTACATATCAGATAAATCTAGATGTTCATTATTGCATTTTGCGTAGCTTATGATTGGTGTTACCGGACTCCTACTGCTTGCGGTTACGCCGAGGGCGAAGGGTCACCTTGGGTGAGATCTTGCACCCTCGGAGTACAATCTTGTCGAAGACCTTCTCACTCCATAAGAGGTTATCCTTTCCCTACTACTGGTTGTAGCGCAACCATGAATATTCAAGAACCCCTACATGAATGGTCTTGGGTGTATATAATGAGAACAGTATTGATAATGATGATAATAATAATAACAATGATAATGATGATAATTATGATAATGATAAAAGTGATAATAAAATGATGATAAAATAATGATAATAATAATGATAATAATTTAGTCTCTAATTCAGTCTCTCTGTTCTACTTGTTCCCTCCACTTTTGACACATGTATACTCTTTGTCAACCTTTCCTCCCAGATAACGTCCTCTCTTTCCACACACCCTTCATCGCTCCCAGAACCTTCGCCCCCTCCCCCACCCTGTGACTCACTTCCGCTTCCATGGTTCCATCCGCTGCTGAGTCCACTTCCAGGTACCTAAAACACTACACTTCCTCCAATTTTTCTCCGCTCAGACTCACATCCCATCTAACCTGTCCCTCAACCCTGCTAAACCTAACAACCTTGCTTTTATTCGCATTTACTTTCTAAATCCTCTTTTCACATGTTCTTCCTAACTCAGTCACCTACTTCTGCAGTTTCTCACTCGAACCTACCATCAGTGCTGTATCATCAGCAAACAACAACTGACTCACTTCCCAGGCCATCTCATCCCCTACAGATTGCATTCTCACCCCTCTCCCCAAGACTCTTACATCTACCTAACCACCCCATCCATAAACAAATCAAACAACCATGGTGACATCACACACCCCTGCTGCAGACCAACCTTTACTTGGAACCATTTACTCTCCTCTCCTCCTACTTCCATACATGCTTCACATCCTGGAACTTTCCTACCACACCGTATATTCTTCCAACCATCCACAAGGCGTCTTTATCAACCCTATCATATACCTTCTCCAGATCCATAGATACCACATACAGATCTATCTGTTTCTCTACGTGTTTCTCACACACATTCTTTAAAGCAAACACCTGAACCACACATCCTCACGCAATTCTGAAACCACTCTGCTCCTTCCCATTATGATGCTCTGTACATGCCTTCACCCTCTCAATCAATACCCTTCCATATGATTTACCAGGAATACTCAATCAACTTATGTGTCTATAGTTTGAATACTCGCCTTTATCCTCTTGCTTTTATACATTCCGCCAGACCTCAGGCCCGTCACCAACCAGTCAATAATAATAATGACAGAAATAATAATCAATGATAATAATAATAATAATAACAGTGATGATAATAATAATAATGATAATAATAATAATAATAATAATAATAATAATAATAATAATAATAATAATAATAATAATAATAATGATAATAATAATAATAATAATAATAATGATAATAATAATAATAATAATAATAATAATAATAATAATAATAATAATAATAATAATAATAATAATAATGATAATGATAATAATAATAATAATAATAATAATAATAATAATAATAATAATAATGATAATAATAATAATAATAATAATAATGATAATAATAATAATAATAATAATAATAATAATAATAATAATAATAATAATAATAATAATAATAATAATAATGATAATAATAATAATGATAATAATAGTAATAACAATAATAATGATAGTATAATGATAATGATAACAGTAACAATAAGAATTATAATAATAATGATAATAATAATAATAATAATGACAATAATAACGTTAATAATAATGAAAATGATAATGATAATGATAGTGATAATAATAATAGATCGTGATTATAGACTCCTTTATAACTACAGATACACTGGTTGCTATGACAACATCACTTATCATCATGTTATCGTCAAATTTCCAGCTAACGAATCTTATCTTTGATAGCTTCTGACTAATATGTTTCCAGATGACAAAAGTTATCTTTAAAAGCTTCGAGTATGTACACCCACTGGAGTACACCCGTCTCCTCTTTGCACCAACCCCCTGTACACAACACCCCTGCCTTACACTCTCACTACACCCACTTCCTCTACACCTACCACCCGTCACTACACACCCACTTCCTCTACACCTACCACCCGTCACTACACACCCACTTCCTCTACACCCACCACCCGTCACTACACACCCGATCTCAGACAGAGGTAGGGTGGCCAGCCAGGCGTGGGTTGGTAACTTGCTCGAGTGACTACACTGTGATCACTCCTCCATTAACCCATTACCTTGGTGCTCCCACTAATGACGTCCTCCCCTCCCTCACCTCCCTGTCCTTCCCGTCCCTTCCACTGACACCCACTGACGCCCACTGACACCCACTGACACCCTAAGCATCCCACGTCGTCCTGTTCACTGCCGTTAGGATGCGTCCATTTGTCAAACTCTACATCATATACAAAGGTGACCTCTGTTCGTACCTACCTTTGACCTGACCTGGGGCCAGAGTGAGGTAATTGCTCATTCAAGCCGTAAGAGACAGCTGCTAACATAACATACATTTCCCTACTCAGCATCAGAGCTCGATACATATTCACATTCAGACATAAGACCTTAATCACAGACTACTGAATTATCAACATAGATTCTCATTGCTGTAGAAAGTCAGTCAGGAATAATGTGATGTATACAGCATAAAAAACTATCATGAACAGCTTGGCAATAGTCCTTTGCTCGTTCTGTATAGGTGAGTAATGCGGCCAGCAGATAGATTTACCGTGAGGCTTTTGCGTAAGGATGGGTCTATTAACACTTTTATGAGCGCTATTAAAGCGTCTATCTTTTTTCTCGTTTGTTTTGGCGATTAAACTGAGAGAAGGATACGGGAACACAGCTGAGACACAGTGCTTTATTGGGTAAATGCAAATGTCATGCACCTTTAGGGCAAGCTGCTGCAAGTTGTGTAGGATTGAATAGGGATCTGAGGTCATCTGATGTAGGATGGGATGAGGTGGGCTGAGTTCCCATATAGATGGTGCAGGTGCAGGACGTTCGTTGGGTGTCCTGAGCTACTGGTATTGGAAACCCGAGCGAGTTGTTGTGTGTTGCTGTTCTGGAAGAGTGAGTTGTGGTGAGGAATGCCTTTCGTAACAGTTATATGGATGCCGGGTCTCGTGGAGCTTCTGCAGAAGGGAGAAGGCAATGCCGATGTCTTGTGTTGGTGAGCCATTGCCGAAGTTTTGTGCTGTGTTTCCGGAGGATCCCGCTGGCGCAGGCATTAGGAGACAGTGATGAGCTTGAAGTCATATGGTGGAAATTTCAAAGCTGAGTATGTCTCAAAACCAAGCGACTACCTGAATGATGTGCTACTTCACTGATGCAAAGGTATTCAGAGCAAATCGGGTCGACCACGCTCATAGCGTTAATTGTGTGGGCACGGCCACAAAGTTTTATCAGTGTCGGTCCTCCTGGGGATTAAGGATAGGCCAGGAAGAGTCACACGTCAGTCGCTTCAAGGTATGACAACGCATCAGATGTCGACCAGGCCGTAGGAGTAATCATTACATCGTAACCTTTGTGTCGTAGTGTCGAAAAGGGAACAAAGTAGACGATTACTGCTTCTGGGTATACAGTTCTGTAACGATGACAGTAGTAACCTGTTTATCATTTTCATGTAGGACCATCATCAGATGTAATAGTTCTTACAGCAGCGGTGCCTGCAGTATCAGCAGCGCTCATGGAAGAAGTAGGGCGACCGCCAGCTTTGCAAAGAACAGTATCACCATTCCTTTTGGGACTTTAATTGCTCAGTAATTGCCCCAGATGTTCTCCGGTGAACATACAATTACTAAAACTGATAACCTGAAGCGTATATAATGTTCTTGCATTCTTATCCGGGTCATACTTTTGAGTTTGAAGATGAGTTAGATGTAGCCATCAAAAATACCCTTGCAAAATTCCCAGTGGAAGCCTTGCAGGAGGACGTACAAAGAACGAAAGAAATAAAGCTTCATGGAGTCACACAAGGGGGTTAGTGTTATGTGACGGGATGGCCGGCGATGGGAGGGAGGGAGGGAGTTAGGGAGAGGGAGTAGATTATGTCATGTTACATAACACGTCCGCTATGATTACATGTGTAGTGGAGAGCGTGTCAGCGAAGGGGGCTTGGCCTGGCTTGGCTGAGGCGTGGCTGAGGCGCGCAGCGTCCGGCCGCCGTGCCACGCACGCTCTTCCGTCCTTCGCCTCACGTGATCATAAGGGCTCCTTAGACGTGCCATGATTGAGATGCTGTGGATCACCAGCCACTGAAATACATTCCCGTGTGGCGGATGCTGCAGCGGATATGACGTACTGAAGAAAATGAACATGGGGGAGGGGGTGTTGATAAACGCGTCTGAAGCTCCGGATTCGGTAGTTACGGTCGAGCCGCTGAACGCGCTCCGAACTGTGACTGGGCAGGTTCAGTCCCATGGTGGCTGCTGGTTCTGCTTCTGCTGCTGGACTGGACTGGACTGAGCCTTATGGGCTGGACCCAAAAGGGGTTAGTGGATAGGACTGAGACTAATAGGACCAAAATGACGCGAAGGGATAGTGGGACTGGACCTTAAGCGAATGATGTGCTAGATGCAAGGGACTGGCGGACCAGATCGAAAAGACTGTGGACCGGACTGAGACTAATGGACCGAACCAACATTAACGGACCGGATATACCGGCTGGTGGACTGGAGTGGGACTAATGGACCAGAATGAAGCGACGAATGAACCGGTTTCAATCAATTAGTCGACCAAACTTAGGAATCTGATGGACCGAACTGAAGCGACTGATGGACCGGATTGAGATTGGAGTGAGGGTCCCCTCCAACACACACCCAGTGTTTCGGATCATCATTTGCTTCTCTATAGAGCCTCTCATTGGTACCAGCCCATCCACTCACCCTGGTAGGCCCCTGAGTGTGGTAGCGACCAGCCCATCCACCCACCCTGGTAGGCTCTGAGTGTGGTAGCTACCAGCCCATCCACCCACCCTGGTAGGCTCTGGTTTTGGTAGCCTCCAACCCATCCACACTTTGCAGCAGTTCTGATCCACCTACACCCACCCTAACCCTCCACCATGCGATAGACCTGTTCATCAGAAGAACATTTGGAAGAACAATGGCCTTTCGACCAAGAAGGTACGACCCTTGAGTACGACTGCACGACCATCGGGCGGTGGCTGGCCTGGCCTTCACCCTTGATCCTCACGGTCTGGTCAAAGACCACGTCGTCAGAGCTAAAGGCCCCCGTACCATCATGGTTTCTGTCGTCAGATGAATCGTCCAGTTCGTCGTAGCACTGTAGAGCACACACACACACACACACACACTGTACAACTACATTCATGCCAGCTCGTCCCTCCTCCTCTTGCTCCCTACACCCTACACCCATCCGACCGATACTAAACTCACAAACACGTTATAAACTTACCATTAAACTGCGAACGTGTTCGGACAAGGTTTCGACAGCCTGGCTCGGATATCGGGAGGGTGATTTCCCCGAGGAGGTGGGAACCGCTCCCTCCCGTCCGATAAATCCACATATTTAGGAGTTCAGCTAATGATTAACGCGCACACGCAATCAAACTAGGATTTAAATGGCTCCCTTCTGTGCGTTTTACTTTTATCCGAATCGTTTGGGGATTTGGGAGCCCCCAGCTAGACGAGGCGAAGCTGGTGTTTGATTAAAGTTATCTGCATTTCTTTCCCCTGTCCTTTTTTTTTTTTCCCTCATGCGTCTATGTGATGCATGTGATACCTGGGGATTGGCGTCTGATTGGGACTAATAACACAGCTGATTTGCGCGGTGGGGATTGAGTTCTAGGATTGGGTGTGTGGGAGGGAGGGAGGGAAGGGAGGTAGGGAGGGAACGAGGTGGTGGTGGTGGTGGTGTTGCCCGCCTTGATCTCTCGTGCTAAACACAATCAAGTGAAACTCAATATTTGTGGTGATTTACATCCTTCACACAGTGAGCCAGAGATACGGTTCTCCCGCTTTTAATATCGCCCCCCCCCCCCCCTGAACATTGGGCAAGCCTCTGGTGCCCGACATTACACCAATATATTCTTCTTTTTTTTGTTGTTGTTTTGTTTTGTTTTGTTTTGCAGATGAATGGAATATCAAACCAACGGAATACTGAACCAACTGTTCTTTATGAGGGGCGAGCGGGGGAAGGGGCGGCAATAGCATTTAATCAAGCTGAACTCTCTCTCTCTCTCTCTCTCTC
This sequence comes from Panulirus ornatus, assembly GCF_036320965.1. Classification (NCBI taxonomy): domain Eukaryota; kingdom Metazoa; phylum Arthropoda; class Malacostraca; order Decapoda; family Palinuridae; genus Panulirus; species Panulirus ornatus. The sequence goes on along the minus strand of NC_092226.1, from coordinate 5,399,989 downwards.
TCTCTCTCTCTCTCTCTCTCTCTCTCTCTCTCTCTCTCTCTCTCTCTCTCTCTCTCTCTCATCTAACTGACGGATACAGGTCCCAGCAGTAAAACGGGGGGTGGGTGGGGGTGTGAGGGGGTTGGGGTCGGGGCTCCGTGGTGCTAACCTGGGACTCCGGACTTCGATTGTACGGGTTCGAATCATGGCGCACGAGGAAGCGGGTTACGGTGTTTGTTGTGTATTTGCTGCGAAATGTATATATATATATATATATATATATATATATATATATATATATATATATATATATATATATATATATATATATATATAGACATTGTATTTGTTGGTGATATAGTGTTGACAGGTCTGTCCAAAGAGGTAACTGTGTGTAAACATAGACAACATGGGTTAACCTTGCGGTATGCCATGTCTAACATAGCCCCATCCCTCTAGCTAGCTCGCATATAGCCTAGCTCCCCCATGAGTTACCTCCCCCCCTCACCCCAGCGGTAACTGGCAATTGAGGAGTGACCCACCAACTTCCTCTCCCAGTTTCTTAAGGCTCTGAGAGAGGCACGGTATTCCCTCCCCATCCGAAGGACGGTAGCTCCTTGAGGCAGTAAGAGCGTGACGGTACTGAGAATAACAAGAATTCAGCCTTTTTCTCACGGGGTTGTTATACGATTGTGATGCCCCATTTGGCGCACCACTAGGGCCGCCGTCCCCGTGGCTAGCAAGCGCCATCATCCACAATGCTGTAAAGGTGAATCTACAGTCATGCCAGTTATGGCATACCAACCATAGGAACTCTGGCTGATTAATATTTTCATCACATTTAATCCCCCGAAATCCGATTTGGGACGGGCTAGGGGGGAGGAGAGAGAGAGAGAGAGAGAGAGAGAGAGAGAGAGAGAGAGAGAGAGAGAGAGAGAGAGAGAGAGAGAGAGAGAGAGAGAGAGAGGGGTGTGGGAGGGGGGCAGTGGTTGGTGGTTGAGGTTAGGGGGAGGGGGATTTGGATCGGGCTGAGGTGGGGGGTGTGGGGAGATGGGTGGGAATGAGGGGAAGGGGGAGGGGGGGGGGAGGGGAGCGAATTTGGGAATCTAATCCATCAAATTAATCTGAGAAAACTTGCTATGCAAATTATTGTCCGGATATGTTTATTCAGGGGGGGGGGGGGGATTAATTACTGTACGATGACAGATGTAGGAAGGATATGCAAAATAATCCATGTGCCCGTCTGACCTACCTGGAATGTAAACCAGATTTTGGAGGCATAAACCGAATTTGGAGGCAGAAACCAGCTTTGGAGGCATAAACCAAATTTGGAGGCATAAACCAGCTTTGGAGGCACAGCTGAGGAAGTTTAACAGTCGTCGTATGGGTAGTTTTGGAGGCATGAATTTGAAGGGAGGGTCGCCTATGTAAGGGACCATCCATTTAAGCAATACAATATATTTCATATACAAAATTGCATGAAAACTGCGCCTGCAATACGAAGACAAAACTGCGCTCGCATCATTAGTATTGCGCCTACAACGCCAATACATCACCTACAACACGCAAAGTGTTCTTACATTACTAAAACTGCGCCTACAACACCAATACTGCGCCTACAACACCAATACTGGGCTTACAACACTAATACTGCACCTAGAACACCAATATTGCGCCTACAACACTAATACTGCGCTTACAACACTAATACTGCGCCTACAACACCAGTACTGCGCCTACAACACTAATACTGCGCCTACAACACTAATACTGCGCTTACAACACTAATACTGCGCCTACAACACCAGTACTGCGCCTACAACACCAATACTGCGCCTACAATACCAACAATGCGCCTACAACACCAATACTGCGCCTACAACAGTGTGTGGCCAGTCCCCAGCTCTAGGACACCCAGCTTCTCAATTATACTTCAAAACTCGGGCAACACAATGCTCAAGTTTTAATTAGAAATGATTAAACTTCGACAGAGAGAATGGTCATTCATTACCTTGTTCAGGTAATGTATTGGTATTAACGACACACTTGAATTATGGTGGCTGACTCTTTAATTATGTAACAAGTTGTGTGGTGGCGCTGTGTGCTAGGCTGACTCATGAGTTATGAGTTATGAGTACCTGGGTAACGCTTGGGTACCTGGCTGACCCATGAATAGTTGGCTGATCCATGAATCTCTGACTGACCCATGAATGCGTAGCTGACCCACGAGAGCCTGAGTTCTGATCGACCCATGAGTCACCGGGAGACTCATGAGTAGATAGCTGATGCAGTGAGTGACTGCCTGAGTATCACTCTAATCCACTGCGCCCTCCTCTTCACCTCTTACCGCTTTCTTTTATACATCTCCCAATCATTTGCACTCCTTCACAGTAAGTACCGCTCAAGCGCCTCTCTTCTCTCTTTCACTAGCAACTTTATGTCTTCATCCCACCACGCACTACCTTTTCTAATCTACCCTCCTCCCACCTTATCCTTTGCATGCCGCTTGCATCTCTTGTACATTCCATCACTGCTTCCCGAAATACCTCCCATTCTTCACCCACTTCCTTCGCTTCATTTACTCTTACCTTTTGTCATTCCATATTCAGTCTCTCCTGGAATATCTCCACACAAGTCTTTTTTTTCCAAGACCACTTAATCTCACCACTCTCTTCTCATCCATAAAGGTTACTCTTTTCCTAAACTTCCTATATGTCTTCACCCTCGCCTCTACAAGGTAGTGATCAAACACCCCACCAGTTGCCCCTCTCAGCATATTTACATCCAAAAATCTCTCTTTTCCACACATATCAGTCAATATGTAATCAATAAAACTCGCTGATCATCTTTCTTATTCACGTACCTATACTTGTGTATGTCCCTCCTTTTAAACCAGAAATTTCCAACCACAAGTCCTTTTTTCAGCAAACACCTCCACAAGCTATTCACCATTTCCATTCACTCTCCAGAATACTCCATGCCCCTCTGTTATGCCCTCAACCCCCACATTACTCACCTTCGCATTCAAATCACCTTTCAGTGATAGCCGGTCTCTTACATCAAAACTGTTGACACACTCACTCAACTCCTACCAGAACACTTGCATCTTGTAATCTTTCTTCCCATGGCCAGGTGCATAAGCATCAATGATTATTCATCTCTCACTATCCACTCTCATTTTGACTCCATCAGTCTATGGAATGAACCAGGGCTTGTGAAACGTCCTGGGTAAACCATGGAAAGGTCTGTGGTGCCTGGATATGGATGGGGAGCTGTGGTTTCGACGCATTACACATGACATCTCGTGTATGGATGTGAGTGGACGTGGTCTTTCTTCGTCTGTTTCCTGGCGCTAACTCGCTGACGTGGGGGACGGCGATTGAGCGTGGGGGACAAGATGAGAATGTTTGCTATCTTTTTTCTTTTCCCTCATGCACTTCTGCTGTTTCCCGTGGAGTGGGGTGCCGTCGAAATGGATGAAAGCAAGCAAGTATGAATATGTACCTATGTACATATGTATATGTATACGCATGTTTGCCTATAAACGTATAAGTACGTGTATATGAGTATATGTATGTGTATTTGAGTGGATGTGTCTTTCTTCGTCTATTTCCTGGCACTACTTTGCCAACGCGAGAAATGGCGATCAAGTATGAAAAGAATAGAAATATTTACATATCCATATATTCCCCGTTTTCCTCAGTGCTTCTCCTTTATCTCTTACCTAAATGCTCCACGCTTACCCTTTACCTTAATGCTTCGCCCTACCTCCTTACCTTGGTGCTTAAGTCTTACCTTTGCCATGACCCGGAGAGGGAGGGGGGAGTTCTACACCCCTTACCTAAGACTTACCTCAGTTACTCCCTACATCCCAAACACCAAAAACCAGATATAACATCCTCTCATCTATGGGCGAACATATCGTCATGTACTGGCCATGCAAACAACTAATTTCCCTCCCACAGCAGAACAATGGGACACACTTAAATACGCCAGTGACCCGAGGATCCAGTGCTCTCTCTCTCTCTCTCTCTCTCTCTCTCTCTCTCTCTCTCTCTCTCTCTCTCTCTCTCTCTCTCTCTCTCTCTCTCTCTCTCTCTCTCTCTCTCTCTCGTATTCAACATTCGAGCACCGCAGTCGACATTCTTGTGCTCAATGCATTAACTTTCCTTTCTTTTTTCTCCTCCTCTCCCAGGATCAGCAGCCTGGTGGACTGCATTATTCAGAGGCCTTCCTGTAAATCCCAAGCCCTTGGACCCGAAGGGCGTCGTCCTACTGCAGCAGGTAAATCTGTCGTGTGCATTTTCGTAGCATTCAGAATTATTGGCCTTGCAACGTGGTTTGTGTGTTTTATAAATATTCATTTTCTTTGGGAGGGAGATTGGTGCTGTCTTGGGCAAGACTGTATAACCCAGTCATCACCTCACTGACTGGAGGTAGTGACTGGATAGGTTCGTAAAGTGAGGGAGTGGTGGGGGATTGTGCAGTCAGTAACTGATTAGACTGGTACAGTCAGGGACCGGTTGGACTGGCTAGTAAGTTACTGGTGGGGCTAATATATTCAGTGACTGATGGGGGCTGATACAGTCAGTGTGACTGATAGGATTGGTAGAGTTACTGAGTTACTTGTGGGGCTGATACAGTTAGTGACTGGTGAGGCTAGTACATCGTGTGAGGAGAACAAGAGAACAAATGGGAGCACTCAGTGAGGGTAGGAGATGGGGAAGCGTTGATGAGGAAGGAAGAGTAAAGAGAAGATGGGATGAGTATTCTAAAGGAGTAGCACATCTGGAGTGTCTGGGTCGTGAGGCGCGCGGACTGAAGAGTCATGGTGAGTGTTTTGGTGAAAAGAGAAGAGGTGGTGAAAACCTTCCGTGAGATGAAGTATGGCAAAGTTTGCTGGAGTGGATGGGATTGCAGTTGAATTTCCCAAGAAATGAAACGAAATTGTTGTATACTAGTTAGTTAGGACTGACGGAATGCAAAGTTTTTCGGTACCACGATATAAGAACATTAGCAGATCAGTGAGTATTTGGATTAGAGAGTCATAAGTTTGTTGAATACACATGGTAAGTTGTTTAGGGATCGTGGCGACTAAAAGAGCCGTTGTATTCACAGAGCATCGGACTGGGGAGGAGCATTAAGGCTTTAGGATTAATAGAGGATATTCGGATCATGTGTTAGCTCTGAAAAATGTTTGTGGGAAATGCTTAGGGAAAGAGAGAGATTTGTAAGTAGCATTTTTGGATCTGGAGAAAGAGCATGATAGGGTTGATAGCTATGCCTTGGTGGAGGGTGCTACAATATATGGTGTTGCAGCAAAGCTATTAGGGGGAGAGAAGTTTTTAAGATGAGAGTAAGGAGTGTGTGTGAGTAGGAAGTGGGGAAGAGTAATTAATGGTTCCAGGTGAAGTTTGGTCTGCAGGAGAGGTGTGTGATGTCACCATGGCTATTCAATCTGTTTATGGATGGGGTGATGAGGGAGGTAAATACGTGGGGCCTTGGAGAGAGGGTAGTGTCTACTGTAGGCGAGAGGAGAGGAGGGGGGGTGGCGATGAGTCAGTCTTTATTTGTGGTTTATACATCTATGACGTCAAATACAAATGAGAAACTGTAGAAGCTACTGTCTGAATTTGCGAATGCATAGGAAAGGAAAGAGATTCATGATATCATGTGCCAACGCCAGAGGGTCAACTGCAGATTTAGGAATAGAGTCTAATGCCCTTTTTTCATGCGTATGAGAGATCATAATCATGCAAATGACTGGGAAGGGACTGATATTGTACATAGATATACGAAGTTAACAGACTGATTGTGGGATCTGTATATGATGAAGTATCAAAACATCATGACTCTTAATGATGGAATGTATAGGTTGAATGATGTATTGATCAATTCCATTCATAACGTACTACTCCTGGACCATAGGCCCGAGTGTGGGGTCAGGTTGGCCTTATTGTGCCTCAGGCAGTGTTGGGGCAAGAAAAAAGCCTCGTTCCTTTTAAGCTTTGTTGTTATACTTTCACGTATCTTCTTTTATTCACTTATTCATATATTCATGTGAGTTATAAAGATATTTGTGTGTGTGTGTGTGTGTGTGTGTGTGTGTGTGTGTGTGTGTGTGTGTGTGTGTGTGTGTGTGTGTGTGTGTGTGTGTGTGTGTGTGTGTGGGTTTATTCGTACACTCGATTGTATCTTTAAGTGTAGCCACGTTCTCCATGGTCTTCAGTGTATTATGGTTCATACATATAGTGAAACGTATATAGCGTTACGCATATAGTGATACACATACAGTGATGCGCATATAGCGTTATGGGTATAGTGCTGCATATAGTGCTACGCCATAACTTATGGCAGGACACTTCATAGGGACCATAAGGTTGCAAAAGCCAAAGAGGGAACATGTGAGTTCCATCCTTGAAGCCTGCCATCCCTCGACGCCCTGAGGAACGTGACATAGCCACATACGAACTCAACACATCTGCTACGAGAAGACTCTGCTTTTGAGGAGGCAAAGGGGCTTTTGTAGAGGTGCCTTGAAGGGCCTGGAAGCCTTCATGGAAGCATTTGAAACCCTCCAAGGCTCACCGGAAGCCTTCTGAACCCCCTAGTGGAAGCCCTGAGTGCCAGCCATACCCCTCTGCTTGGCTTACCCTCAAGACCTGACACACACACACACACACACACACACACACACACACACACAGAACCTGAAGAGGTCGAACCCAAGTCCTGCTTGTTAACATGCAGCCACGCGAACACTCCTACCCCCCCCCCCCCCCCCTCCCCTTCAACCCCCACACACGCCAGACACCAGAGGACGAAAAATACATATGAATTCAGGTACACACATCCCGTCCCTCAATCAACCATGGACAGAACCACACACACACACACCATGAAATATTCACTCTCCATTTAGCTTAGCAAAGTATGAACAAAACTGTATAATACTGTTCCTGCCGCTTGTAATATCCTGTGCCTCACTAAGCCGATCAAGATTAGGATCAATTGATCGCTTTGGGGTTTAGGGGTGGATATGACCTGCGAGGTAATACGGGATTAATACTCGTTTTTTTTTTTTCGTGTGTTTGTCCCCAAATTTCGTATCCTGCTGTTGCATAATACAGGAGCACAGGAGGGCAAGATAGTGCTCGACGTAGGGGTATCCTGAGGGTTTATATGCTTCAAGTAATGGATGGGATAATGGCTCGTAATGGATGAAGGTGCTTGGGTGGTTGTTAGGTTTGCTTGGACTGGCCACACCAATTATGGCCCTCGGACAGCTAAACCCTCACAGTCGTATGACAGTATCTCTTGTTCTAACTTCCTATCACCTCACAGCTACATTTCTATCTATAGATATCTATATTTCTAAATCTAGTAATATCCATAGCAAAAAACATGATCCGTAATGGTAGACATAAGTTAGGTGTCATTATTGTAACATTAATGGCAACCCTTTGTTATGTGATAACAATAATGATAATGATAATAAAACGGGTAGTAATAGTAGTAGTAGTAGTAGTAATGATAATAAAAATAATGTTGGCAATAATGATAATAATAATGATAATAATAATAATGATAATAATAATAATAATAATAATAATAATAATAATAATAATAATAATAATAATAATATAATTCTAATGATAATAATAATAATAATGATAATGATAACAATAATGATAATGATAATAATAATGTTAACAATAACACAATCGTACACCCAATTCCTCATTGAGACCAAGCCTTTAAATGAAACGTATAAAAAGGCTGAAAGTATAAAGAAGTAACGGAGAAAGAAGGGGAATCTAAGAGCTTTTAAAGAGTAGTGCAAAAACTACCTCTTGAAAAGGATCCGGTCATAGATTTCGAAACAGTATGACGAGGTAAAGAGTTCTAAAATTTAGCTGTGTAAGGAAAGAAACAGTCATCTTAATGGCACTTTATCCTTGAGGTGCAAGCCGTCTGCACAATATAACAGCTTGATATAGAAGCAGTGTATATATGTAGATCCTTCTCTCACTCTGATGTAGACCACTGAAGACCTCGTTTGACCTCCAACAGGCTTAAGTGCCTGTTAGACACATTGTCATAAAGAATCAGAGGTCACTGTTTCATCAGGTAGAGTACTCCATATTTGTGCCTTCCACGACGTAGATTCTCCTTCTTTCTAATGTACGACTATAACTCCATTTACATGTATCAAATAACGTAGGGCATCATTACTGTCCTCCAGCAGATAACCTCGTCATAGAAAATCAGGTCCTCTGTTATCTGTCCTTCCTATGTACCTCCAGCAGATAACCTCACCATACACCATCATGTCTCCTGTTATCTGTAGTAGGGTAGGGTAGATTTCTGATCATCTCGTTAGAGTACCACCAAAGTAATTGCTTCCTATGCGTTCTACACATTTTCACTTCTATATGCAGCCATTTAGAGATTAACTAGAACACACCCAGACCATTAAAGTAGATGATGCGTTGACCTGCCTAAGCTTACCTTACGCATGGAAGATAAAGAATGATATGTTTCCTACTGATCCGCAAAAAAAAAAGAAAAAAATAATTCCATTCGTATTCGAAAAAAAAGAAATGATATGAAAGTACAATGAAAAGCTACAAGCCATTTGTGACGTTACATTTGGAATGTGTCTAAAATGTGTCCTAGATATTTTTTGCTGTTGTTGGATAGGGATGTGTTGTGTTGCCGGACGACAGGTCTTGTGTTGCCGGACGACAGGTCGCGTGTCACCTCCCCTGTCGTTCATGGGACGGAAACGTCAGTTCCCTTGGTCGTCAGTCACCATTGTCAGCCACTACTGTCAGCCGCTATTGTCAGCCACCACTGTCAGCTACCGTTGTCAGGGCTGTGATAACTGACGTACCATTAAGTTGGTCAATAATGACTCTATTATGCCAGAATGTAGCGTACTATTTATATATATTTCATTCGTTTCTCCCCCAACGGCTGGAGGCCTTCCCTGGCTGGAGGGTCACAGCTGGAGGCCTTCCCTGGCTGGAGGGTCACAGCTGGAGGCCTTCCCTGGCTGGAGGGTCACAGCTGGAGGCCTTCCCTGGCTGGAGGGTCACAGCTGTAGGCCTTCCCTGGCTGGAGGGTCACAGCTGGAGGCCTTCCCTGGCTGGAGGGTCACATTTGTAGGCCTCACCTGGCTGGGGGTCACAGCTGTAGGCCTTCGCTCTTTGGAGGGTCACAGCTGGAGGCTTTCCTTGGATGGAGGGTCACAGCTGTAGGCCTTCCATGGGTGGAGGGTCACAGTTGTAGGCCTTCCATATCTGGAGGGTCACAGCTGGAGGCTTTCCCTGGCTGGAGGGTCACAGTTATTGGCCTTCCCTGGCTGGAGGGTCACAGTTATTGACCTTCCCTGGGTGGAGGGTCACAGCTGTAGGCCTTCCATGGGTGGAGGGTCACAGTTGTAGGCCTTCCCTATCAGGAGGGTCACAGCTGAGGGCCTTCCCTGGCTGGAGGGTCACAGCTGTGCGGGTTCTTAATGTGCCTCAGTAAATGATTTTTACACAAGTGTCTCGAGACAATGTACCCCTGTAGCTTAGCAGTCCCTTCCGCATTAGCTTATAGGAGAGGGAAGGAGAAGAGACCGACTGGGAGGGGAGGGAACGGAAGAACTGGGATCGAGGAGATAGAGGTGGCAAGGGAGGAGGAAGAGAGGAGGGAACGAGTGAGGGAAAGACTTAGGAGAAGAGATGAGGCTCCGTGGTCGTAAAGTTCCCTCCCTGTACGGCACAAATAGGTAAATTACCCATGTATCTATACATCCATGACGATACTGTCCTTCCCACAAAAATAGTCATACTGATTATATCACATCACAGCCAGCAAACTGCCCATCCATCACACCATAACGTGTGAAAATACTCATGAAGATGACGTTCAGGAAAATATAAAATATAAACTTGGGATCTTGTTTAAGCCACGTATGGAAGTCACCCACCTCATACCCGGGGCCGCCGACCAGGCAGGCCTTCCCATATGGTAGTAATGAGCCAATCAATACCAGGATTTGATACTTGCTATGTATTGTAGCTTTGTGGTCAGTGTCCCTTGTGTATTACCGGAGACCTTCCCATCATCTGACGTAGATGGATTGTCTGTGACTAGACTTGACGCCCCCAAACACAACTGGTTCTACAAACTGGCGGGGGGACAGAGGAGGTGGAGACTAACTCTCTGTGTCAAGAAATCAGCAAGTGCCCATAAGAACCATATCAAAATCTCTGTGAAATGACCCACGTCAGAGGCAACGGGTCGCTGGCTATGCGCGCTGACTCATGGATCAGTTCTCGATGCATGAGTAGAGTAATGCCTTCCGTGGTGGCTACAGTACCGGCGGCTCCGAAGACCAGGGTCTCTTCCAGGTGAGGCTCTGGAAGAGGCCCCCTCCCCCCTCTTACCACATGCATCTTCCAGGTGAGGCTCTGGAAGAGGCCCCCTCCCCCCTCTTACCACATGCATCTTCCAGGTGAGGCTCTGGAAGAGCCCCCATCCCCTCCTACCACATGCACCTCCCTTGAATCTTACTTGTGACTGATCATACACGAATTATTCGTGTGTTGTCAAAAAGATATATAGGTCACAAAAGAATTATTCGCGTGTTGTCAAAAAGATATATAGGTCACAAAAGAATTATTCATGTGTCGTAAAAAAGATATATAGATCACACACGAATTATTCGTATGTTGTATAAAAGGTATATAGATCACACACGAATTATTCCCATGTTGTAGAAAAAAATAACATACATCTTGTTCAGCGGATACGACGTATCATATATACCGTCAAAACAGACTGCGTGAAAAAAATATTACACAATGTAATCCTTACACGTTAGGGATCTTAATGAACCTCCTGTAATCATCGGTACACGTCATTACCGTTGTGTAAATACTATAAGCATTACGTAAGAATAATTACCACACCTCGCTGATGAGAGGCCAGCAGACGTCTAAAGCCACGATCATTCCCCCCGTTTTCTTTTCTCTCTTTACCCCAGTTACGAAAGATGAGGTTAGGAGTGTTCGTCAAATGCTTGATGGAAACTCTTACGACACACTGCCCCTCTCTCATCACACACACAGACCAGAGACGTGGCGGCTCCCTCCAGTCTCCAGCCACCACACACACAGACCAGAGACGTGGCGGCTCCCTCCCGTCTCCAGCCACCACACACGCAGAGACGTAGCAGCTCCCTCCCGTCTCCAGCCACCACACACACAGACCAGAGACGTGGCGGCTCCCTCCCGTCTCCAGCCACCACACACACAGACCAGAGACGTGGTGGCGGCTTCCACCTTTGATGGGGTTGTATGTATATAGAAAGTCCTTCATCCATGCACCCCTTCCTCCTTCCCTCCTCCTATGCATAATGCTCTTGAGGGAGCAGAACGGTGTGAACCCCACGTTGTCTCCTGAAGCAAATCACATCCTTCAAGAATCTTAATGTGAGTCAGAAGGAAATGGATCTACACGAACAATAACCATTCCTGACTTTCAACTTCCCTCCAACGCCATCCAGCTCCCACAGTCTCACAGTGTGCTACTCACGTCACCCACCAGAGCTTACAGACTCACTATACGCCTCTTCGAAGACCCACTGACTCACTATATATGTTTCCTCGAAGATTCATAGACTCACTATATGTCTTCCATAATAAAGAGACACTATACGTCTCCCATGCCTCACACAGACTCACTATACGTCTCCCATGCCTCACATAGACTCACTATACGTCCCCCATGCCTCACATAGACTCACTATACGTCCCCATGCCTCACATAGACTCACTATACGTCCCCCATGCCTCACATAGACTCACTATACGTCCCCCATGCCTCACATAGACTCACTATACGTCCCCCATGCCTCACATAGACTCACTATACGTCTCCCATGCCTCACATAGACTCACTATACGTCGAACAAGCCCCACACAGACTCACTATACGCCTCCCCTGACGCCCACAGACTCACTATACCTCACCCACAGACTCACTATACCTCACCTACAGCTCCCCAGGAACTTAACACAACAACAGACACAACATCACACCAGATTAAGAACTTGCGTCCGAAACTTAGGCCAGCTTTGCCTGTTGGAGCTGATCACCTGAGTTGCTACAGGTGTATTTAGTCCCAGACGCCCAGAGTCTAAGATTCTATTACCTAACTACGGAATAAACGTCCTGATGAAGGCGAGTTGGTAGCCTCCTCTTGCCCCGAATATTTTGATATATGGGCTAAAACTCGAGGCGATTAAACTTGAGTGTTAAAATCCCGTGAGGCTTCGAGGGAGACTCGGGACTTCGAAAGTATGAGAGACTTGATTAATTTACCCAAAAATTATAGAAAATAGTGACGAACAGCGCTACCCTAGGAACTCGTGGTGTGGACACATGCTTACGTTAAGTGCAGTAAATCGCTGATGATGTAAGATTGCCCAGTAATGATGTCATGAGAGAGTTCATGAGATGGAATGAGCATAGTTATCCGTCTATCTGGAACCCGTCTTTTGGGTCCGTGAAGATATTGATGTCCGTGGGGCTTCCTCTCTGGTGTCCGTGAAAAAAACACCTCCTGGTGTTACTGTAGCCTCTGGCGTTCGTGATTGTTTTCACCTATGTATACACAGATCTTCCCACCTCTCCTCCCCTTCCCCTCCCTTCTTATCTAACTACCATCTAACACTCCTAATAGACTCTAGTTCCCTTCAAACAATCCCTTATCCACATCACGTAACAGCCTCCAATCTCACTTCTAGATCCCTTTCCCTCAAAGCTCCTCCCGTATTACGTACCTCATTTCATATCTCTGGGATTTCATATATTTTTCCCACCCAACTTGTCTCTTCCTGGAGACGCAAGGATCTTACATCAACGTACAGAAGTAACGAGAAAATTTACTGTTTCACAAAGACATGCCGCACATCCTGCTCAAAGCAGCTCCAGAGTTTTCCTCTAACCACCTCCGCTTCCCTCCAGCTCCCTTCCTCATCTTCAGTGTTCTCACCATCATTCTAGCAACCACACCACCACTTTACAATTTATCTCCCGCGTACCTTCACTCCCTCCTTTCGTACCAACAGCACACTGAGACTCACCATCTACATCAAAGGTTACTGCCTCACTCGTTTGCTTTCATTATATTAATGACTGTGATAACGGGGGCTGCATTGCCAGATGTAAAAATTCGCTGATAATACCAAGCTGGGAAATAAATCTATAAATGAAACTGAACAGCCACGGCTTCAAACTGACGTAAACAAACTGATGCACTGGATACATAGGTGGCGTATGAATTCTAATATCGATAAGTGCAATGTTTTACACTTCGGCAGTAAAAACTAAAAGGTGAACTACAGTATGAATTCTGTTGAACTGCAAAATTTAAGTGAGGAAAAAAAGATTTGGGCATCATGATCACTGGTGACTTAAAATCAAGTGAGGAGTGAGCAGAAGCAGTGAAAAGAGCAAACAAGATATTTTTGGTTTCGTGGATTGAGCCTTCGAAATCCTCCTTACTATTTACAGTTCAGCGGTTCGTCCCCGTCTTGAACGTTGCGTTTATTTTTGGTCATCATGCCTGATATAGACAGAATGGAGAGAGAGAGAGAGAGAGAGAGAGAGAGAGAGAGAGAGAGAGAGAGAGAGAGAGAGAGAGAGAGAGAGAGAGAGAGAGAGAGGGAGTTGAGCTACCAAGATGATTCCTTGGCTGAAAAACCAATCCGACCAGAGCCGATTAAATGACTTGGTTCTATTCAGCTTAGGAAAGAGAAGGTTAAGAGGTGATCTAACACAAGTATTCATGATTATCAAAGGCTTTTGATCATTTTGATCTAGCATGCTATTTAAAACTTGATTCGTCTGACTTCACTCGTAGTAATGGATATAAACACGTTGGCGACCATTTTACTTCGAATGAGGCAAAGTATATTTTTTTTCCCTCAACAAAACTGTGAACATATGGTACGATTTGCCAGTGAGAGTGGCTGAAAGCAGTGCTATGGATGCGTTACAGAATAGACTAAATAGATATTTCAAGTCCGTGACTCACACTAGTTGCACTTCCTTTGTCACAATGACAATTTTGGAGATGATTCTCTTCAAAAGTAACTGTATACCTTCTCACAGTTACCACAGTCATCTGTGAGTTTCTAGTTATCTTCCACTGTCACCAAGAGCCTCGAAAGGACTCAGTGGTCAGCTTCTGCTGAATTCCACTGTAATCCTTTGGTGTTCTTTTGTATCCTCCTCCCACAAGGTGTCGTTAAGTCGACAGACTTGTGTGGGTCGTTCTAAGCTCCCCTTCTGACTCGGTTGTATGTAAAGTTAAAAGTTGTAAAGCATCATACTTCCATACTGCAGTTGTGGCTTATAGCTTTGTTTCATCATAGCTGAGCTGTACCCTGTCCATCATAGCTGAGCTGTACCCTGTCCATCATAGCTGAGCTGTACCCTGTCCATCATAGCTGAGCTGTACCCTGTCCATCATAGCTGAGCTGTACCCTGTCCATCATAGCTGAGCTGTACCCTGTCCATCATAGCTGAGCTGTACCCTGTCCATCATAGCTGAGCTGTACCCTGTCCATCATAGCTGAGCTGTACCCTGTCCATCATAGCTGAGCTGTACCCTGTCCATCATAGCTCAGCTGTACCCTGTCTATCATAGCTGAGCTGTACCCTGTCCATCATGGCTCAGCTGTACCCTGTCCATCTCTCACCTCCCAGAATAAAGCCTTTACCATAAGCATCAAGACAGCCGTGGTGATAATACGCAACCCAGACGCCATGCGTCATTCGTTGCACTCACGCCACCATATTATCTCACACACAGGGCATTACTTACCCTACAGACTCATCTATTTGTGTTAATCTCGTCGTAACTATGGCCTCTTTTTTTCTTCTCTCTCTCTAAACCCTTTCGTACTGAATCCTCGAGAGCACACGCTCTTGACTTAGGTCATCCCACCCCCTCGTCGTCCATCCCCTCCGTAACAAGAGTCGTGTGTGTAATCCCTACAGCTCATTCGCTCACGGTTGTACCACATGCTAACTAGGTTAAGAAGATCTTTCAGATCCAACTCACGCATATATCATCCGTTCAACATCAGATTAAACATCTCCAGTCTTCACAGTCTTACGTCCATACCCCAGCCAGACACACACACACACACCCACCCACACACATACACACCCTTGTTCTGACCTTTTTTTTCATATTCATTACTGACCATTATCAACCTTATCTCTATGATGTCCTTCTCTAACTGTTAATTGTAATATTTCTTTTTTATTTTCCCTTCGTGACCGATCGTACACGTAGTGAGAGGAATGATATGTGTGCCATCATGACAGAGCCCTGCCTTCAATCCTCGTTCCCGGAGCGGCCACAGTAGGAGGTGGGCTGGCTGGTCTACGTAGGTAAGGATTTTTCCACCAGGTTGTTGTGAAGATGATACGTGAAGATCTCGGAGGGATGGTGGTAATACAAAATAAAATTGGTGTTTGGCCTAAAAAAAAAAAAAAAAATTTCCCCTGAACTATTACCAGCAACTTTTTGGAATTTTTATGAAGGTAAGGGAATTACTTGAAATTTTAGTATGACGAATATTTTATCATACTGAAGAAGAATCTGAGCTTGAAATAGTCGCGTAAATAAGCAATCAAGGTTTACTCTTTTTGAAGATTGTGGGTTTATTGTGTTCGAATTAAAGGGTATCTGTCACCTACAGGAAACAATATGAGATATTTTCCATGATTATTTCAAGTGTAAAAGTTATCTCAACATTGAATTTCAATTTCAGAATAAAAAGGTTATTGGGCTAAAAAATTCCCTGAATTGTTACGTGCAATTTTTGGTGATTTTATGAGGGAAATAGATTTGCCTGAAAATTTTGCATAAGGATTATTTTGTCACATTGAATCCGAATCTGAGCTTAAAATAGGCGAGTAAATAGTGCTTCAATGGTTACTCCTTTAAATGATTCTCTGATTATTGGGTTGGCATCTATTGATATCCTTCGCCTTATGCAACCATTATGAGATATTATCCGTGAATATTATGAGTGTAAAAGTGTTTCATTATGTTATATTTCAATATCAAAACAAAATGGTTTTTGGGCTAAAGAATTTCCTGAATAATTACGTGCAATTTTCGGTATTTCTATGTGGGTAATATAATTCTTCGAGTACCTTAGTACATGGATTACTTTTTATGCTACATTTGGGTATAAGTTTGAAATATATTTTTCGGGACATTAACTATATAGATAAACAATTAATGTATAACCTTTAACGAAATTTTGTGGTCATTCGTTTCGTATTTAATGGTCATCTATCGCCTTCAGGAAGAGATATATTATCTATTTCCGTGATCATATCAAGTGTGAAAGTGTTTTCTTACGGTGTATTTCAGTTTAAAGAGAGAAAAAGTTATAAGGCCAAAAGATATTGTTTATGTATAATTTTAAAACACAAAGATTTGTTTCAGAATTGAAATTTTAAGTGATAAATGTCTTTTTCATTTGAAATAATCACAGGAAATATCTCATATTGCTTTCGCAAGGCCACAGATACCCATTAAATGCGAAGACAATAATAAACCCAGAATCTTCAAAAAGAGTAAGCATTAATCACATATTTACGCTACTATTTCAAGCTAAGATTCGAATTCAATATGATAAAATATTCACCATGTTATATTTTCAGACAAATCTATTACTCTCATGAAAATACAAAAAAAAATTGCAGGTAATAGTTCAGGGTATTTTTGGAACCAAAGACATTTTTTCAGGTATGTATATTTGCGTGTGTGGACGTATGTATATACATGTGTATGGGGTTGGGCCATTTCTTTCGTCTGTTTCCTTGCGCTACCTCGCAAACGCGGGAGACAGCGACAAAGTATAATAAAAAAAAAATAAAAAGAACATTTTTACACTAATATTTAACTTCCTAAAGGCGACCATTGAATAGGAAATGAATGACCAAAAAAATTTTTTTGAAAAGCCTACATTAATTGCTTATCTATATATTTAATGTCCAGCAAAATATAATTCAAACTTATATCCAAATGTAGCATGAAAAGGTAATCTTTATACTGAGGTTTTCATGCAATTTTATTCCCCTCATAGAAATACCCAAAAATGCAGGTAATAGTCAAGGGAATTTTTTAGCCCAAAATTGATTCTTTTTATATTTAGATATAAAATAATGAAACACTTTGACGCTTGTAATAATTACTGAAAATATCTCATAATGGTTCCCTGATGTGAAGCATATCCATTAAACGCCAGCCCAATAATCAAAGAATATCTTAAAAGAGTCACCATAAATTACTTATTTACTCGCTTATTTTAACCTCAGCTTCGAGTTCAGCATGATGAAATTTTCCTTATACTAAATCTTCAGACAAATGTATTTCACTCAAAAAAAAAACCCACCAAAAGTTGCAGGTAATAATAGTTCAGGGAATTTTTTAACCCTTCCAAAAACTTTGTTTTGAAATTGAAACCTGACGTGATAAATAACTTTTACACTTGCAATAATCACGGAAAATATCTCATAATGCTTCCTCAAGGTGACAGATACCCATTAAATGCTAACACAATAAACCAGCAATACTCAAAAAAAGAGTAACCATTAATTACTTATTTCAAGCCCAGATTCGAATTCAGTATAATAAAATTTTCGTTATGATAGATTCTCATGCAAATCTATTACCCTCGTATGAATACCAAAAATTGCAGGTAATAGTTCAAGGAATTGAAATAGAAATTGAAATACAATGTAATAAAACACTTTTACACTTGATATGATAATTGAAAATAGGTAATATTGCATGAAAAATACTCCTGATCTTGAGGTTTTAAAGGAAATCTATTTCTCTGAGAAAAATATGAAAAATTGCAGGTAATAGTTCAGTGTGCTTTTCAGCTCAAAATCTTTTTTCAGAATTTAATGTTAGCATATTCTAACACTTCTATTCTTTAAATAATCATAGAAAATGTATCATAATGCTCTAAGTTACTGTCAGATACCCATAATATGAATGATCACATAGTACTTTAACAATACCTTTTTCATTTAAGAGCTTGATTAAAGGTAAAAAAAGACGACCAGATGATATTCTAACACCAAATTTGTGTTCAGCATGAAAAATACTCCTTGTAATGAGGTGTTCAAGAAGGAGTATTTTTCTCAGAATAATACGAAAAATTCAAGGTATTTTTCAGCCCGAGGAAACTTTTTATTTCAAAATTGAAACATTACATATTCAAACAATTTTGCACTTAAACTAATCATGGAAAATATATCTTAATGCTCTCAGTGACCGATAGACACCCAGTAAATACAATGCCAATTATCAGATAATACTTTAGGACTATTTTTTACATCTTAATTGAAGATCATAAAGACAGCCAAACGACATTTCATCCCAAGATTTATCCCAAGTTTGGAAGTTATTAACCTGGGAGAGTTGATAAGTCAGAACGCTTTCGACTCAACTCTGTCAAGTAAGGATAAAGAGTTAGAACCACCCCAGATGTGAGAGCAGGTCTCCCCACAAGATGTGAGATGTAGAATAACTATGGTTACGTCGGAGCAAAGGTGGCATATGGATAAACCCCATCGCTAGTCCCTCCCTCCATCTACCACCTCCTTTCCCATAAATGGCTGATGAAATTCGTCTTGAGTAAATACAAGGTAATGATGATGGAATACATCTACAACTGCCCTATGTGAGACTATTACCAAGAGGGGAACTAAGCTACGAGAATCTCCGTGTGAAAGATATGGGTTGACACTGTACTGAACTCCTCTTTCGGAGCTGCAACATCAAGAGAATTATGAAAGAGGCGAACTGTCTTTTGGCGAATGTCAGAATTGCATTCAAGCATAAGGTGATAATCCGATTGAGCTATTCACAACATAGACCATAAACTGAACCATGCCATCGAGCCTGGTCACTATCATAACAGAACCACTGTGAATAACAAGACTACAGATCAACCCACCATGGAAGAGAGAGAGAAGAGAGAGCGTTGACCTAATTAGAGATTATCAACCTTATGAACCAGCAGGACGAGGTCAACAGTGAGTAACTACAGACCATGATAAGAAGCTAGGTAACAGCCTAGGTCAGATGGACGTAACAGCCTAGGTCAAATGGACGTAAAGAAGTCCTGTTTAAGGTAAGGGAAACAAAGGACATGAAGGAAAAAAAAGAAAAAGTAAACAAGGAAACTGTGCTTGTCGACAACATGCCTCTGTTTTAAATGTTACTTGATGGTTGAGTTCGAGAGATGGGGCCCCCACGAGTGTAGGACCCCCCATCCCCCGTACTGCGCAAATAGGTAAATACACAGGGCCATCACCTTTCTCTTCTCGCTTACCCATAGTCTACTGTCTATCCATCTATGCACCGAGCACAACGGGCCTTCAGCCCACCTCGCATAACTTGAATACACTCTATTGCTCACGTATTTTGCGTGTGGCTGTGTATTGAATGCAGGACGCTTTCATCCCGTCTCTAGACCTCCGCGACCTAAATTATACATTACTCTATTTTCCATCTATTCTGTCCTCATCTCTGCTCTTATCTACTTCCTGAATACATGCGCTCCCTAGCCAACCTCCCTATTTGACTCCAAATGACTTATATGTATCACTCTATTTCTTGTGTATGTCTGTGTAGGCGTTGTCTGGCTCCTTATGCTTCAGGTTACACTGCGAGTGAGTAGAAACCTACAGTGTTATCACTGGGAGTTGAGACGTGTCAGAAAATAAGAAAGTAACCCCACTGCAGGAGTCTACATTTCCACTGCTATAGTAACTGGCGCAGCCTAGGGCTGCAGAAGTCCTTAGAAAGGTCCTGGGTAACACCAGGACTCTATATAGAAGTTGGGCCAAGGGTAACTATAGATAGATGTGGGTGTGTGTGTGTGTGTGTGTGTGTGTGTGTGTGTGTCTGTCGAACACCTACCTCATATACCACTTAACTATCCATATACTTTTGGGTATTGATCCCACCGTGAACTGTGCCTCCATCTGTGTAGTGAAGATATGAGAACCTCTTCTTATACTAAGGCTCGTCAGCCCCTCTCCTCCCTCATATACTCCTGCCCACGGCACAGCGTGTGAGCTGGTCAGGTGTGGAGATCAAACACACGACAAACTTTAGCTCTAACGTTCCCCAGACATTGTCCCACCAACGCTGTGTACTCCCCTTAACACACACACACACACACACTCTCACACACACACACACTCTCTCACACACACACACTCAATAATCGTTGCTGAAAATACTACTCTGCACTTGCACTCTAACCAGAAGAAGTGGGGATGCAGAGGTGAAAAAAGAAAAATGACTGGAAAATAATTGTTGTTAGATGCACAATACGAAACAATGAATATGCGAAGCAAATCGTGTCACCATGGACTACACACACGGTCCTCTGAAGTTCAAGAGTCTCACCAACCATGAAACAGGGAGTCTTAAAGTGTACTTACATATGTATATGTAAACGACACTTTAAGTTTATGGATAAATGAGGTCAACGACCTGCCTTTGCCGGCCTGGTATTGAGAACTCGTTAAATCAAGGAAGAAACAGGTTTTAAAGAAAGGATGTCCACTCATCTGGGGTTCATAACCTTCCCCCGGGGGGGCGGGGCGCGCCTTCTGCTCACCTTCGTGGTAACATATCAGACTGTAAACACGGACTGAGTCAATACCATATACACAAAGTGTAGATCAACGTTAACCCAAGAATTAACGATAAACACGAAGCGGAAATAACGCAGTATTCTCCCTTGTTCAACGAGGATCCGTCAGTATCGTTAACCTAAACATAACGTTAGGAAAATTACTGAGAAAATACTCGTTTTTTAAATGTTTTCATGTGGTCAATATTACCGATGTTGGTAATGAAGATGCGAACCCTTACTGTTACTACAACGATAATCCTTATATCAAGGGGATCCAAGGGCCAAAGATACGGTGAGTGTGTTTATGTTGTACTTAACTTTGAATAACCTGAAGAAGGTGTTCAATATTGATTGTCTTTAGGTCATAACTTGGCCTAAATAACCACTGGCCTAAAAAAAACAAAAATCTAATATATCTATCAATATATATATATATATATATATATATATATATATATATATATATATATATATATATATATATATATATATATATATATATATATATATTTATATGAGGGTGGATGTGTTGGAAATGAGATGTTTGAGGACAATATGTGTTGTGAGGTGGCTTGGTCGAGTAAGTAATGAAAGGGTAAGAGAGATGTGTGGTAATGAAAAGAATGTGGTTGGGAGAGCAGAAGAGGGTGTACTGAAATGGTTTGGTTACATGGAGAGAATGAGTAAGGAAAGATTGGCAAAGAGGATATATGTGTCAGAGGTTGAGGGAACGAGGAGAAGTGGGAGACCAAATTGGAGGTGGAAGAATGGAGTGAAAAAGATTTTCAGCGATCGGGGCCTGAACATACAGGCAGGTGAAAGGCGTGCAAGGAATAGAGTGAATTGGAACGATGTGGTATACTGGGGTCGACGTGCTATCAATGGATTGAACCAGAGCATATGAAGCGTCTGGGGTAAACTATGGAAAGTTTTGTGGGGCCTGGAAGTGGAAAGGGAGCTGTGGTTTCGGTGCATTACACATGACAGCTAGAGATTGAGTGTGAACGAATGTGGCCTTTGTTGTCTCTTCGTAGCGCTACGTCGCAGGGAAAGGAAGGATGCTATTTCATGTGTGGCGGTGTGGCAACGGAAATGAATAAAGGCAGCAAGTATAAGTATCTACTTGCGCTACCTCGCTAACGCGGGAGACAGCGACAGAGTATAAAGAATATGATATCTATATATATATATATATATATATATATATATATATATATATATATATATATATATATATATATATATATATATATGGGGAGAGAGAGAGAGAGAGAGAGAGAGAGAGAGAGAGAGAGAGAGAGAGAGAGAGAGAGAGAGAGAGAGAGAGAGAGAGAGAGAGAGATACATACATACATACACAAAGATAGACAGATATCAGTATATGTAGTTCACCTCTAAGAACATGGAGCACACAGACACCCCCCCCTCCTTCCACCTCTTGCGTGTTAGTCACATGTTCGAGGAAGACAAGAATTCTTGTGTTCTCTGAAGATGTGACTAAAACGCTTGGGTTCGCGTGTCTCATCTTCCTTGTGGTGACCTGCATACTGTGTGAGTCATGTGTATCCTCTGTGAACTTGTGTACGAGAGGAAATGAATGTTCAAGTAGATATAAGGATGTGAACGCTAGAGAGAAACATATAAAACCAGGAGAGTAGGAGACGAGAATGGCACTGAAAAAGAACCTCATAATTAGACCAGCCCTAAATCTTTTCTCCAGTGTTTGATCCCTTATATTCACGTCTTTAGCACGTAGCTTGTTAATGATTGTCTACCTAGGAATAACATGGATAAACTGGACAATAAGTACAGCTTTCATGGACATCCTAATACCAATCAGGTTGGATGAACATCATCCATGATTCAGACGGTCAGAGGATGGCTTAAGGATAAGTTGGAGTGCCTGTGGTGGACGTGGGGCAAGTGAGAGCACTTTTAGGTACCTGGGATTGGACATGGTGGCTGCGGATGGAACCCAGAGAACTCAGGGCGAGTCAGAAGATGGGTGAACGGGTGTAGATCCTGGAGGAGCTGCGGAGTATGTGATGTTGACGAAGAGGATCTATATGTCAGAAACGAAAGGCAGCAAGGAGGAGGAGGAGGAGAACGAGAGGGAGATGAAAGGATGGGGGTGAAAGAAGCTTTGAGTTATCCGAGCCTGAACATTCAGGAAGGTGAGAGACGTGCACGGATCAGAGCGAATTAGAGCGATCTGGTGTGCAGTGGGCGAGGTGCTGTCACTGGGCTGAACCAGCGTTTAGGAAATCGTCAGCGGAAGCCACGGAAGGGCTGTGGAACCTGGTTGTGACACAGGGCTTTAGTTCCCGTGCGTCGTCCTTTCAGCAAGAGAGTGGATGTGAGCTAATGAGGCCATTCTTTGTTCCTAGCGCTACCTCGCTAAGGCAAGATACGGGGAACAAGTAATGATAAGACTTGCCAGACAGGTCGAATCATTTAGATATTTTGTTGCTCTTCGCTTGTTACTTATCCAACCTGAAGATATAAACATTATGGACTGTGTTTCATGAAAAATATCTCAGTAGATCCCGTCCTTACGTTGGACGCAAGAGGTCTCGATGGATTTAGCTAGAACAGGTTTGGTTAGATTTCAGAAGATTCTAGGTGATTATTTCCTTTATATATATATATATATATATATATATATATATATATATATATATATATATATATATATATATATATATATATATATATATATATATATATATATATATATATATATATTTTCTTCTTTCATACTATTCGCCATTTCCCGCATTGGCGAGGTAGCGTTAAGAACAGAGGACTGGGCCTTTGAGGGAATATCCTCACCTGGCCCCCTTCTCTGTTCCTTCTTTTGGAAAATTAAAAAAAAAAAATTATTTTCTAAATAAATTCTCGACCTGAATTGTACTCATTCCTAAATTTGCACTTTCCTCTCCTAACGCAAGTGAGTAGCTCAGATATAGCGTCGGTCAGCCAGTATAGAAACACAGTTGTAAGATCATCTTCAGTTAATACTGTGAGGATATCCTCTCTCTCTCTCTCTCTCTCTCTCTCTCTCTCTCTCTCTCTCTCTCTCTCTCTCTCTCTCTCTCTCTCTCTCTCTCTCTCTCTCTCTCTAGCTGCATCAGGTGCCACTGATCTCATCCGGATTTACACCATTGAAGTTTCTTGTAGCCTCTCTGTCTGAGTTCAATTTAGTTTCCATTGTGACCTTCGTCAGGTCATGTCAGGGTCACCCGGTGGGTTTGCGACACCTCCCGTACCCACCGCTAGATCACGTCCTTCGTCGTCCACCTGTCGTGTGCGTCGGCGGACAGCTGCGACGGGTGTGTGAGGACGCGACCTTATCTCCACCTCCGTCGACGACGTTGCGACGTCCGTTTGCGACGCTCCCGGCGTTACCTCCTACGTCGCATCGTAGACCATCACTTGCAGACGTATAGCAGGGAATCCTACAAGAGGACAACGAGGAGTTGGAGTTGCAAGTTCCTACGTTGGAATGAGCGAAGTTAACGAGGCGTCGCAGGTAGACCTGCGGTGCAGAGGCGTGACACCGCAACCTCGGGACGTAACAACAGCAGTAACAACAGCAGTAACAGCAGTAACAGCAGCAGTAACAACAGCAGTAACAGCAGCAGTAACAGCAGCAGTAACGGCAGCAGTAACAGGCAGCAGTAACGGCAGCAGTAACAGCAGCAGTAACAGCAGCAGTAACGGCAGCAGTAACAGCAGCAGTAACGGCAGCAGTAATGGCAGCAGTAACAACAGCAGTAACGGCAGCAGTAACGGCAGCAGTAACAACAGCAGTAACAGCAGCAGTAACGGCAGCAGTAACGGCAGCAGTAACAACAGCAGTAACAACAGCAGTAACAGCAGCAGTAACGGCAGCAGTAACAGCAGCAGTAACGGCAGCAGTAACAGCAGCAGTAACGGCAGCAGTAACAGCATCAGGGGAACATGAACCAAAGACAGACAGACAGAGAAGAATCGATCTCTCCTCTTGTAAACCTTGATAGTAAACACCAAATTATTTTTCATTGACCTTCATTATTGAATCACTTTTGTCCAAGATTCCTTACTCACCGGAACGGAGATTAAACGCCTCAGTCGCATGAAGACAAACCTTCCTCATTATCAGAGTTGATTTAAAGGCTTCTATTTTTTTTTTCTTTCCCTGAGTTCGAGTATCATCCTTGATATGAAGCGCCATCATGACTTCCTGAAGGAGGAGCTGGCGAAGCCGGCGCCCCTGTACACCACGTCAAGACCCCCCTAATATAAACCCATGATAACCCACTTCTTATCTTTCACTTGATAACATATCAGTTTTAAGATGAGGTGCATGTGATGTATTGACGCTACTCCAGATATCTGTCTTGTGCGAACAGGTCGTAAAGTGTTGTCTGGCAACGGAGTGCAGATGTTACCAAGACAACACTTTGCCTTCCTGTACCTAAGCAAGATAATGATAAGCCACGTTTTACACACACACACACACACACACACACACACGTAAATATAAAAACCAAATTCGTTACTCAAATGATCGTCTTTGCTAAAAAGTCATATATATATATATATATATATATATATATATATATATATATATATATATATATATATATATATATATATATATATATATATTCTACCAGAGACCTGGAGACATCGGGTGCCGTCTGTTGCGTATGTTCTTCTCTCATCTCTCCTGAGTCGTGACTGACGTACAAGAAATTTGCCCACAACATTTAAGAGACGGTGAATTTGCCCACAATATTTAGATGACGGAAGATTTGCCCACAACAGTGTTGATATGGAGAGATGCATTGGTAAATAGGTCGATGGGGTCTGAGAATTTCTGCTTGTGTAGTTAAGGTCGGATAGTCCAGGTCAATATCTGAAGGCTGCTTCCGAAGCTGGAGTGGTATGAGGTCATGATGTCACCACATAGCCACATTCCTCACAGCGAAACAAAAATGATTTATCGATTAACATTGGAACTTGTGATGGTATGGCTACAGAGTGGCCTGGAGCGACGTCATCGCACTTAGCGACGGCCAATTGGGTAATTAAGGCCTTGTACATCAAGCTGTTACAATAGACCAAATGAAAATAAAAAAAACTTTCTAACACCTTCTAAATTCACGGTGTTACGGACGGTGGGAGACAGCTGGCGTCCCGTCCCTGGTGAGTGACAGTGGAAACTATTACAAGAAATGAGATTGTAGACGAAGCTCTCGCGTTAACAACCCTACCGACACCCGTGCTACTGGGGTTGTAATGAGGGTAGTTCAGCTGAGGGATAGACGTGTAATGGTCGGCAATTGGCATGAGATATAGACTAAAGTGCGGTGCTATCAGCAAGCATCTTATAGAATTTGATAGCCATGATAGCGATGCCATGATAGCGATAAAGATTAACATTCCCCGAAAGGAAAATGGTTTCCTCTTCACCGCAGTCACTGGGGATATACAGCAACAGACGACGTATGAAGAATGATAATGATTATAATGAGTAATACGAAATACGTAATCTATTTTGGACCGAATGAGAACATGTCATTGTGATCTTGAACTTTGCCATGAGAATGAGTATCATGAGGAATGATCCATGTCAGAGATTGAGGCTGGGCTGTTAGGTCTGGAACTAGTGATGTATCCCATGATGGTATCTGGTATCTACCATGAAGACAGTTTCTTGTTATCTCTTATTCGTGAACCATCTCGTCATCTTCTGCTTTGGACTTCGACACGGCCATATATATATATGAACAATCACATGTTTACCAAATGGCGTCCTAGCTTCGTCTCTTCGATGTATATCAACTGACCTGTTATATTTCTCTCTTGTGTCTCCCCTGATGATGTGATTATTACACGAAAGTGCACTTGGGAACTTTTCGTGTTTCATTTTCCCCGTGGACTCATAGGAATATATATATATATATATATATATATATATATATATATATATATATATATATATATATATATATATATATATATATATATATACACACATATAAAGAAGACGTTAAGAATCCAGGACAGAAGATAATTCCAGGTCTCCAGTTCATTATTCCAGGCTTCCAGACCTACACATACAAGACTTAGAGGCAAACACAAAAGCTATTTCTCCGTGGAATACACAGTAGGTTAGAGCAACGTTTTCTTTAACACTTGTGTAATCAATGATTTCCACACTTCCTGAAATCAGAGAATTCAGAAATTCATTCTATTTATTCTGAATTTCGTATTGTTTCCTTGATGCTTTCAGTAACATGGCGATGTTATTGTCTTCATCTGTTTCTCTTTCGTTGCGTTGAAGGTTCTTCAAAGACGACAATGTCATGTCCACGGTATATAAATTCCTTTTCCTTCGGCTAATTTATATAGGAGGAAAACAATATAAATTGTGACTGTTCAAACGTAGCGCTACCCTCCACGCTGTGAGAAAGAGAATATAAAGTATTTTATCTGAGATGTTTATTGTGATGATATTAACAGAAATACCATCATGCACCCATCATCATGCTCTCCCCATCACCTCACTTCCAGGCGTACGGCACCCATTCCCCATCTAGCATATGCAGGCTTACCGCCCCATTTCACCCATGACACGTAACCCATTTCCTTACTTAATACTTACCCCATACCAAATACTATTCGCTTTGCACCACCATTACATACCATGATACCCATTACACGTCACCCATTTTATGTAGTTAATGTCTCATCCAATACTTTCCACCTACTATATCCCATTCATATCACCCATTTTCGTGATCTATCCTATTTCCACTTATCTCCATGAAATTTGCAACACCCATTACACTCCAATATTTACACAATACCCATTTCATCCACTCATTCTACAATGCCTATTTCAAATTCTACCAATGACGCACATAATTTTTTATGGATAATGTTAGACACGCGGCCTATTAATTACCCTACACTGAACTCCTTCCTCAGCACCATTCGCTGGAACTATTATCCACAGCCAATTTTGCCCAATTTGAAATACCTATTTTACAGCAGCAATCCTTATACCATATATAGAAAATGTTTATACTTTTGAAACACTCTTTATCGTCTCTCATATAACAACTATATTTTCCAACCCATTACATACGTGATACCCCTTATCTTGAACCTCACCGCCCATTACGTACTACCTATTCCACGCAACCCAATTCTTAACCCATTTTACACCGCATCAACTATTTTTCACGTCCATATCATATCCTTCACTTGCTCACTACCCATTATCCATTCCCATTTATTCATGAGCCATCTCCCCCTTCATTACCCATTAGCCCGAGACGACACCACGTCGGCCAGAAGACAGTATAGCCAGCCAGGGATGCAGACGACACCACGTCGGCCACACAGTATAGCCAGGCAGGGGTGCTCATCCCTGACGTGTCGAGACATTAAATGACGAAACGCGAAAACTCGTAGTAGCTATGGCTGGTGCCAGGCCGCCCCCCTCCCCCCCCTTCCCCACTACTTCCCTCCCTCCAACCAGGCCTCCTCCTCCCTCCTCCTCCTCCTCCATCCGACCGCCCCTCTCCCTCCTCCTCCCTCCCCCTCCTCACTTAGCCGTCCCATAAGCCCGCCCATCTCTCCCCTCATTGGCCTACTTGCGCTAAGCCACGCCTACAAAGGCTTACGAAGCTCCGCCTAGCTACTGTAGATAGAGATATGGGGGGGAAAGGGGGGGGGGGGAAGGGAGAGTAGTAGTGTGAGAGGAAGCAAAGGAGAGAAAAAGACACGGAGGCAAAAGTCTTTTTTTCCCCTAACCTGTCGGCCACAATAGACTGGATAGATGTAGATAGGTAAGTGCCACACTATTACTACGACTACTACTATTATTACTACTCCCACCACCCTCCACTCACCCCTCCACTCACCCCTCACCCTGCTGCCCCCTTTCCCTTACCCCTCCCCCTCCCTTCTATAAAGGGGGAGGAGGAGGGGGGATTGTTGGAGGTTTATTAAGAGGGGGAGGGGGAGGGGGTTTCCCCGACACTCTTCCGCCAGCTACCAAAGGTGAAATAAAATTTGTTTGGGGGGAAATTGAAGGGTATTGGTGAGGATCGAACCGCTTCATTCAGGCAGATGCCATTTTTTATCTCTCTCTCTCTCTCTCTCTCTCTCTCTCTCTCTCTCTCTCTCTCTCTCTCTCTCTCTCTCTCTCTCTCTCTCTCTCTCTCTCTCGTCCATTTATATATATATATATATATATATATATATATATATATATATATATATATATATATATATATATATGAACGCCTTTATAGAACACCACTGTGGAGGTTAGGTTCGCGAAAGCTTATTGCTCAAGTGCACACACACACACACACACACACACACACACACACACACACACCTTTTTTTGTTCAGTGCTCTGGTGTTCACTGTTCAATTGAGCGGCTCGTTCAAGAGTACCGGAAAATGGGTGCGGTTCAATGGGGGTTGGGTGGGGGTAAGGGGAAAGGGGGAGGTGATGAACATGTTCTCTCTGAACCCGTTCTACCAGAGGGAGGGTTGGGTTGTAGGAAGACAGAGTCATCAATTATCACAACCAAGATCATCAATACAACAACCCAGGGTATCAATACAACAACCCAGGGTATCAATACAACAACCCAGGGTATCAATACAACAAGGTTGTAGTGATCTCCAACACCACACTTCACCAACAGTGCGACCACAAGACCACTCACCAACACTGCAGCCAGAGGAACTACAAGTATGACATACAACAACATGACAACCACGTCCTCTAGAACTATAATCACAACTACCTTACCTACCAGCACCACAACCACATCAACCACCACAACTACCATACCTACCAGCACCACAACCACATCAACCACCACAACTACCATACCTACCAGCACCACAACCACATCAACCACCACAACTACCATACCTACCAGCACCACAACCACATCAACCACCACAACTACCATACCTACCAGCACCACAACCACATCAACCACCACAACTACCATACCTACCAGCACCACAACCACATCAACCACCACAACTACCATACCTACCAGCACCACAACCACATCAACCACCACAACTACCTTACCTACCAGCACCACAACCACATCAACCACCACAACTACCTTACCTACCAGCACCACAACCACACCAACCACCACAACTACCAGCACACCACCGCCACCTTGAACCAGCGCCACCACCATCACCCGACCACCACCACAATAACCACACCCACCATCACTACGGCACCACACCCATCACCACAACCACAACCCCCGTCTATCACCACCAAAAACGGCATCACACCCAACACCACATGGCACCTCCACGCCCACCGCCTCCAACACCACCACCACCACTTTCACCACCACCACCACTCCCACTACCACGCCCACCAACATCACCACCACCGCCACACCCACGCCCACCACTACATCACTACCACACCCACCACCACCACGCCCACCACTCCATCAATACCACACCCACCACCACGCCCATCACTACCACGCCCATCATCACACCACGTCCTTCACTACCACGCCCATCACTACCACGCTCGTCATCACCACGCCCATCACCACCACGCCTCTGTGCCCGTCGCCACCCCTACCCCCAGCTATTAGATATCTCTGCTCCATTACCCTCAGCAACATGCACACCAGCCCTCACTTGATAGCCCAAGCTAAAAAAAAAAAAAAAAGAAAAAAGCTTAAAAGCTAAAACTTGAGCAATAACCATCCCTATAGCCCGGAGCTTTCCAGCTATATAGCTGTCCCAGAGAAAGCCACTGGCTAACTCCAGCCCCACGTGAGGCTACGACGGAACACACCCTCGCTACGCCCCGCCCCCCCAACACGTGCCTACAACCCACGCCCACCCCCAACCACCACCCACCACCCTTCTCACCACGCCCCGCCCACTACAGGGTCATGCACCTATCACAGCTGACGGGGGGGTGGGGAGCCCGCCGGGGTTCGACCCCCGTCTGGCGTGTCAGATGACTCACCTCGCGCCAGGCAAGCCCACCCCACCCACACCCCCCCTCACCCACCCACCACCCACCCACCCACCCACCCACCACCCTCTCCAAGTGCATGGAAAACGGCGCTCAGCCCTGTCATGCAGGGCCACGGACGTGGGGGGGAGGGGGCGGTGAGAGTGCCTGGGTCTTCGGGGAAGAGAGAGAGAGAGAGAGAGAGAGAGAGAGAGAGAGAGAGAGAGAGAGAGAGAGAGAGAGAGAGAGGGAGGGGGCAGAACTCCCCCCTCCTCCCCCCCCCTCCTAGTCACGCGGTATGGTGGGAATTTCCTTGTCAGTGTTAAGACGAGGAAGTGATTGGATGGTCCGTGTGCAG
The DNA here is from genome assembly GCF_036320965.1 of Panulirus ornatus. Classification (NCBI taxonomy): domain Eukaryota; kingdom Metazoa; phylum Arthropoda; class Malacostraca; order Decapoda; family Palinuridae; genus Panulirus; species Panulirus ornatus. The sequence goes on along the minus strand of NC_092226.1, from coordinate 5,368,866 downwards.
GTGATGGCCAGGGTGAGGCGTGGGACCTGGTGGTCCAGCCCTCACCACACGCACGAACGTTTAGGACCAACTCACACCAAGGGGAGGGAGGGAGGGAGTCCTTCCATACGTTGTTCATGGGATGGTTAGAGGAGAGAAGGGAAAGGTGGGACAGGGGAAGGGATAGAGTGATACGGAAGAGAAGATTAGTGGCTGATGTGGCCACTTTTTCTTCATTACCTGATCCTCTTCCCACCTATTCCCCCCATACACAAGTTTCCTTTCTTCTCCTTCTCCTTCCCTTTTCCCGTCTCCCTTCCCATCCTTTTTCTCTTTTCTCTCCTCTTCCCCTTCTCCTTCCCTTAAATCTCCTATCTTCTTCCTTCCCTATGCCAACCCTTCCCCATACCAACCCACTTCACTCGTCTTCACCACACCAGTCCTCTTCCCTCCCTCTCCCCACCACACCAGTCCTCTTCCCTCCCTCTCCCCACCACACCAGTCCTCTTCCCTCTCTCTCCCCACCACACCAGTCCTCTTCCCTCCCTCTCCCCACCACACCAGTCCTCTTCTCTCCCTCTCCCCATCACACTTCTCCTCCCCTACTCCACACCAGCCTCCACCCCTCCCTACTCTATACCCTCTACTTTGGTATCCTGGGTATACTAGTGTATATACCAGTGTATTTACTTCTTTTACTTTCTTTTACAGATTTCCCGTAACATGTCTTTCCCATGCAGTCCCACCCCCTACTGTCTCACTAGGCCTCAGTCCCCTCCTGGTTGTTCAGTCCGCCAAGCTTCTCGGTGTCGACGTGAAAGATGAACTACGTTGGAGAGATATACGTCATTATCATCATCAGTTCTTCCAGCTATCGTCTCTACATTCTTCGTCAACTCAGACAATAGGTCTCCCCGCACCTTAACTCAGGAATGATTTATACAACATTGATTCTTCCTAACCTCACGGGTGCCTCTCTCTCGTCTGGTCTATCTCCCTGTCCACCATACGATAGAGGTACTAGAAAATGTGCAAAAAAGGGCATACAAGATTATTCTCGGTCCCTTTTATACCAACTATCAAAGAGGCGCTCAACTCACTGGTCCTCCCAGCTCTCGCAAACCATCACCTGGAGCTTATCCCACAGGTCAAGAAGAAACTATTCCACCACTACCGCCACCGTCATTTCCTGCCACCAGAGATCCCTCGTCCCCGAGTTGCAGTTCGGCACGATAATCGCATTGAATTCTTTTGAGTTTATACAGACCACTAGAACATCCCCACCCATCCACTGCAAACATCAACCATAATAACTGGTAAACTGTCACCACACTGTTTGTGCAATTACTGCCTATCTACACTTCCTCTGTTGTTAAGGCCATGCTGTCTGTATTGTATGCATTGTATTGGATGTATTGTATTGTATTTCTCTTTGTACCTCGAGCCTCTGGGTGGTGTTGATTCAATACACCGTTCATCATTGTTATCAGTATCTATCTTTAGCGCCATCATAGGTTAGCGTCGAGCCTCCTAGGCTCTTGTGTATCGTTACAATACCACGATAGGTCATTCAGACACCGACAATCGATAAAAAAAGGTCCAACAGTGTCTGTAAACAGATAACGAACTACGACTAAGTCGATATGTATCAAGCCCTTGTTGCCATAGTCCAGCTTCCTGTTTACGACCGTGTGAAGCAGAAGATAAACTGTGATGGCGTCATCCACATGCACTCGGTGTGGTCACTCTCTGACCTTTCTCCACCGCTGTGGCACCACGCGTGTCATGTCCCGTGACACAGTGAAAGGTTGAAGGCCACTCGTCTGTCCACCTTTGAGGAGAGAAGAGAGAGGAGTGGAGGGTGACCTGATAACACAGTATTTAGATTTCTAAATCAACTGGATGATGGTGACAGTCAACAGTCCTTCCTCACGAGGCGCAGTACCAGTCACTGTACCAGAGGCAGCAGTGACGCGCCTCACCACAGTCACTGTACCAGAGGCAGTGACGCACCGCACCACAGTCACTGTACCAGAGGCAGCAGTGACGCACCGCACCACAGTCACTGTACCAGAGGCAGCAGTGACGCGCCGCACCACAGTCACTGTACCAGAGGCAGTGACACACCGCACCACAGTCACTGTACCAGAGGCAGTGACGCACCGCACCACAGTCACTGTACCAGAGGCAGCAGTGACGCGCCGCACCACAGTCACTGTACCAGAGGCAGCAGTGACCAGAAGGTGAGAATGAGGATGGTTCAGAGGGACGTGGAGACGTGCTGGTGTGGTGTGGAGGTCGGTGGATGGCTGGTGAGAATGTGGATGGTTCAGAGGGACGTGGAGACGTGCTGGTGTGGTGTGGAGGTCGGTGGATGGCTCACGGTGTGGTCTTGAGCAAGGTGAGCGTCTACGTCAACAACCTACAACACATGTCAAAGTTTTCTTGATGGTGAGACAAGTGCTAATGACGGAGGACCCTGCCAGTGTAGAACTCTCTCTCTCTCTCTCTCTCTCTCCCTCTCTCTCTCTCTCTCTCTCTCTCTCTCTCTCTCTCTCTCTCTCTCTCTCTCTCTCTCTCTCTCTCTCTCTCTCTCTCTCTCTCTCTCTCTCCCCGTGATGAACTAACAGGTAATTACATGTAGGTAATTGATTACAGCGTCCTATGCCTTGCCACGTGTCATGCCCTGTGGCATACCGCGTGCCATGCCATGTGGCACATCATGTGATATGTCTTATAGCAAAGGGTGTGTCCTGTGCTCACCTGATTTAAGTCAACTATCGTGTAGATCTTGACCTACTAAACTCCCTCATCTCGTTATTTATATGACAGGGCGTGTTCTGAATGCGTTATTCAAGTGATGCCTCGGTTTTCGTTACTAGTACACACACACACACAGTTATCTTCTCCAGCATAAGATAATATCCATTTAATAAACACACATATTCATATCTATGTCTTTCTATCTATCCATCTATTTAACTTTTTGTCTTCTACCATCTATCTATCTGTCAACCTATTCACACAGTGATGACTCTGCAAGCACTACATCTCACCCCTGTCCTACTATCCAATCTCAAACGCTACTTTACTAAACGTACACCTTTCTGACACCACACTCCCTAGACAAGTCCGGGTCACACTTTCTCTTTGTACTGTGAACACTACCCATCCCACCAGCATTAACAAGCACCGAGTGCCCATCTTACAGGACCCATCGTATCTAAGACACAACTCCCACACTGAAGGCACTAATAAGCTTTAAAAAAGTGGCTCCTATTATGGATGTATTAAGTTAAAAGTAGAGCCAGATCTATGTTTCCATAATCCTCTCCACAGACGAACGAACAGACGAGCACGTACATGTTACGTGGGGGGAGGGGGAGGAGGAGGAGGAGGAAGGGAAGGGAGTAGGTGCTGGTTGAAGAAGGGAGGGGAAGTTTGGGGAGGGAAGGGATATGGGCTGGATGAGAAAGTGAGGGAGGGGGAAGGGATGAACTAACCCTTTGGGGAAATTACTTTATTGACTTTCGTTACAGAGTTTGGCAATATTTCGACAAATACGGAAGATTATTTTTTTTCAGTATTTCATCGAGAACTAACCTTACGTGTGTGTGTGTGTGTGTGTGTGTGTGTGTGTGTGTCTGTGTGTGTGTGTGTGTCTGTGTGATTACTCTTCGTGTGTTACGGGGAGAAAGTTTTACACTCGTGTTCCTCCGTTTATGAATTTTGTATATATATGTGTACCATCTCTTTACCCTGGGACCACAACCCGGGACCACAACCCGGGACCGTACCCAGAGAACCACACCCTGGGAACCACACCCTGGGGACCGTACCCAGAGAACCACACCCTGGGAACCACACCCTGGGAACCTCACCCTGGGAACCACACCCTGGGAACCTCACCCTGGGAACCACACCCTGGGAACCACACCCTGGGAACCTCACCCTGGGAACCACACCCTGGGAACCTCACCCTGGGAACCACACCCTGGGAACCTCACCCTGGGAACCACACCCTGGGAACCTCACCCTGGGAACCACACCCTGGGAACCACACCCTGGGAACCACACCCTGGGAACCACACCCTGGGAACCACACCCTGGGAACCACACCCTGGGAACCTCACCCTGGGAACCACACCCTGGGAACCACTCCCTGGGAACCACACCCTGGGAACCTCACCCTGGGAACCACACCCTGGGAACCTCACCCTGGGAACCACACCCTGGGAACCTCACCCTGGGAACCACACCCTGGGAACCACACCCTGGGAACCTCACCCTGGGAACCACACCCTGGGAACCTCACCCTGGGAACCACTGGGACCTCACCCTGGGAACCTCACCCTGGGAACCACACCCTGGGAACCTCACCCTGGGGAACCACACCCTGGGAACCACACCCTGGGAACCACACCCTGGGAACCACACCCTGGGAACCACACCCTGGGAACCACACCCTGGGAACCACACCCTGGGAACCACACCCTGGGAACCACACCCTGGGAACCACACCCTGGGAACCTCACCCTGGGAACCACACCCTGGGAACCTCACCCTGGGAACCTCACCCTGGGAACCACACCCTGGGAACCACACCCTGGGAACCACACCCTGGGAACCACACCCTGGGAACCACACCCTGGGAACCACACCCTGGGAACCACACCCTGGGAACCACACCCTGGGAACCACACCCTGGGAACCACACCCTGGGAACCACACCCTGGGAACCACACCCTGGGAACCACACCCTGGGAACCTCACCCTGGGAACCACACCCTGGGAACCACACCCTGGGAACCTCACCCTGGGAACCACACCCTGGGAACCACACCCTGGGAACCTCACCCTGGGAACCACACCCTGGGAACCACACCCTGGGAACCTCACCCTGGGACCCTGGGAACCACTCCCTGGGAACCACTCTCTGAGAACCAATCCCTGGGAACCACACCCTGGGAACCATACCCTGAGAACCACTCCCTGAGAACCACTCCCTGGGAACCACACCCTGGGAACCACACCCTGGGAACCACTCCCTGGGAACCACTCCCTGGGAACCACACCCTGGGAACCACTCCCTGGGAACCACTCCCTGGGAACCACACCCTGGGAACCATACCCTGAGAACCACTCCCTGAGAACCACTCCCTGGGAACCACACCCTGGGAACCACACCCTGGGAACCTCACCCTGGGAACCACACCCTGGGAACCACACCCTGGGAACCACGCCCTGGGAACCACTCCCTGGGATCCACACCCTGGGAACCACTCCCTGGGAACCACACCCTGGGAACCACTCCCTGGGAACCACACCCTGGGAACCATACCCTGAGAACCACTCTCTGAGAACCACTCCCTGGGAACCACACCCTGAGAACCACACCCTGGGAACCACACCCTGGGAACCACTCCCTGGGAACCACACCCTGGGAACCACACCCTGGGAACCACACCCTGGGAACCACACCCTGGGAACCACTCCCTGGGAACCACACCCTGGGAACCACACCCTGAGAACCACACCCTGGGAACCACACCCTGGGAACCACTCCCTGGGAACCACACCCTGGGAACCACACCCTGGGAACCACACCCTGGGAACCACACCCTGGGAACCACACCCTGGGAACCACACCCTGGGAACCACACCCTGGGAACCACACCCTGGGAACCACACCCTGGGAACCACACCCTGAGAACCACACCCTGGGAACCACTCCCTGAGAACCACACCCTGGGAACCACTCCCTGGGAACCACACCCTGGGAACCACACCCTGGGAACCACACCCTGGGAACCACACCCTGGGAACCACACCCTGGGAACCACACCCTGGGAACCACACCCTGGGAACCACACCCTGGGAACCACACCCTGGGAACCACACCCTGGGAACCACTCCCTGGGAACCACACCCTGGGAACCACACCCTGGGAACCACACCCTGGGAACCACTCCCTGGGAACCTCACCAAGTGTACCTAGCCCACCATTATATATTCACCCTTTAAGCATTTTTCTCCACACTCCCTCACTCCATCGGCATTCGGGACATCGGTCCCCCCCTCGCTCTATCGGCACGCGGAATACCGATCTCCTCATTTCATCGGCACACCAGATATCGGCTCCCCCTTCGCTGTATCGGCATACAAAAGCACATGTGGACGATCATCTTTCGTTCTAATATTTCGAATGGACGGTCGATAATGATCGGTTCACATCTTGAGGATGTGAACCTTATCACCTTCTCCAGGAACAGTGCTTTTAAGGGGGGAAGAAAATGCTTTGTTGGTTATCAAGCGATACAGGGACTAATTCACGTCAAGTATATAATGACAGAGATAACCAGAGTTAAAGTTATCTCACTTCAACATGCGTTGTTGATGGGGGATATTTTTTTTGGGGGGGGCATTTTAAGAGTAGCGGGGAGAGAGAGAGAGAGAGAGAGAGAGAGAGAGAGAGAGAGGGAGGGAGGAAAGGGAGGGAGAGAGAGAGAGAGAGAGAGAGAGAGAGAGAGAGAGAGAGAGAGAGAGAGAGAGAGAGAGAGAGAGAGAGGTGAGGGAGGAGGGAGGGGAAGCAGGAGGTGTGTTGTCTATGTGTGACAGTCAGCACACTGTGTCAGCAAGCAGATGACAGCACTGTAGGATGCTGAGCAGCAGCTAAGGCTTCGACCATGGGAGAGAACACTGACCTTCTCCTTCATGCATCTCTCCTCCCCTCCATTCTGTTTCCTCCCTCTTCCTTCCCTCTCCTCCATCCTATTCACTCTCTCCCTCTTCCCTTCTCTCCATTCCATTTACTCCCTTCCTTCTCCCTCCGTCTTATACCTCCCTTTTCCCTCCCCTCTATCCCATGTACTCCTTCCCTCTTCCCTCCACCACACACACACTGTCCATCCCTCTCATTCTCATATACTTCCCCCTTCCCATGGCATTTTCCTCTTCCCCCACGCATACCCCTTCCTCCCTCCTTCCACCCCCTCCCAACCAATCCCTCACTCTATGAGACACGACTCCCTACACATGTAATACCCACCTCTCCCCCCACCTCACCCCTTGTTATGACTTAATCTCCCCCTCCCCTCCTTCCCTCCTCCCCCCCCTCTTCCCTTCTTCCCCTTCCCCCTCTTAACTCCTATGTCTCTAATACCCATGGACTCAACACCCCCCCCCCCACAACCCCACCCACCACCCCATACAAAGTAAGTAGAATATATCCCCCTCCCTCCTAGTCTACACTAGCCAGTGGAGGGGAGGAGGAGGAGGGTGGGGGGGGGGGGGGCTTATGATCTATCCTCTGTCTCCCCTACCCTCCTCCCATTTTCTATTCCAAGCCGCAAGAGATCCCAGCAGTGTAAAAAAGGGAGAAAAATGGGAAACCTTCCCCAGTATCGCACTTCCATACAAATCTCGGTTAATCCTTCTTCAGGATCTACATTATAATTAATTTTTCTCTCTAGCAACTACGGGGGAAATCCTCTAGATAAATTGGCAATTAAAACTAGTGAGAGATGCCTCTCTGTACCTGTGATCAGCTCGGGATTAATTAAAACTTATTTGATCGTTGATCGTCCCTGGTCCTGGGCTGGGGATTAATCAGGTGATCAATTCTGGAGGGTCTGGTGGTGGCCATGTTGTTGTTGTTCTTACTAGTGATCAGTGAAGGGATGTCACTGCTAGTACTGGTGATCAGTGAAGGGGATGTCACTGTTGGTAATGGCGATAGATCCTGCAATACCTAGATGTAGCACCTTGATGTAGTACCTAGATGTAGCACCTAGATGATACAGTTGAATGGTGAGGTTATGATATCTAGGTTATAGATTCAAACTGTTTATAACTAATTTACATTTTCTGTTGTGGATTCGAAACTTGCTGTTGTGGAGCAGGGCAGGAGGGGTTGGTGGGGATGTATGGTATGTATGGGCGAGTCAGGAGCCACGGGAGAGGTGAGGGAGCTGAGAACACCAGTAAAATGAACAAATATTGCAACCAAGTTAAAGATTCTCCGGTAGAGTGTCGCATCCCCGCAGGTCGCGAGAGTGGAAAGAAACTTCAGCTGTTCAATCGAATGTCTGGATGCAACTCAATCTAACCCAGGTAGGTGGGAGTAGATTGAAAGGTGGTAGATAGATAGATGGATAAATGAAAGATGTCAGATGGAAATATGAATGTTAGTAGGTCAGATAGATGAATATCAATGTTGCCACTTTGATTACGTTTCGATCCCCTTCTCCTATACGACTTTTTCCAGGTGATCAGGTTCTGAACCTGGGAGCAAAGAGCTGGTAAAAAATGTGATCGTAAGAAATGTAATCATTGGTTTACGTTGCTGACCATGAGTCACGCACGGGCCCATGTGGGTTCGAATATTGGACACAGGTAGTTAGCCAACAACCAAACCGGCTGTTTACCATCCCCTCGAACTGGTCGATGAATGGGTATCTAGCGTAGGTTAGGAATGGGTGAGGAATGGGAGGAATGGGTGAGGAATGGGAGGAATTTTAAAGAAGTAGTGTTGGCATACGCGAGGGAAGTGTGTGGCATGAGGAAAGTGGGGGTGGGCAGGTGAGAAAGGGTAATAGGTGGTGAAATGATGAATCAAATTCGCCAGAGAAGGTAAAAAGAGAGGTGGTGTATGGGCGGTACTTACAGTGAAGGAGTGCGGCTCATTGGATAATGTACAAGAAAAAGCAGGCAACAAGTCAAGAGGATCATGCAAGGAGCTGAAAAAAAAGAAAAAAGAATGAGAGCTGGGTTGAGCAAGTATCAACAAACTTAAAAGAGAATGAGAAAATATTTTGGAAAGAGGTTGATAGTGTAACAAAAGCATGAGCGCAAGTAGGGAATATTGGCGAAGGAGACAAGTACGGAAAGGGTAAGAGATCATGATGAGGTGAGGAGGATGTCAAGTGAGTATTTTGAAGGACTGCTGAATGTGTCTCATGACCGGGTGGAAGAAGTTGGGAGTTTGCGAAGTGAAAGACTCATGAAAAATGATTTGGTGAAAAATGGAAAATTGATGAAAGCCATGCGTAAGATGAGACGTGGCAATGCAGCTGGAGTAGACAGTACTGTAGTTAAACTCCTTAAGAAAGGAGATGACTGTGTTATTGAGAATGTGGTTTCATAAGTGGTAGAAGATGTATATATTTGATATTTGCAATGAAGAACGTAATGGGTCTGGAGAAAGTACATGATATGGTTGATAGAGATGCCTTGTGAAAGGTCTTACGAATAAATGGTATTGGAGAAAAGTTGCTAGAAGTAGTGAGGATTATATATATATATATATATATATATATATATATATATATATATATATATATATATATATATATATATTTTCTTTCTTTTCTTTTAAACTATTCGCCATTTCCCGCGTTAGCGAGGTAGCGCTAAGAACAGAAGACTGGGCCTTTTTTGGAATATCCTCAACTGGCCCCCTCTGTTCCTTCTTTTGGAAAAAAAAAAAAAAAAAAAAAAAAAAAAAAAGCCCAAGGGGAAAATGAAACACGATAAGCTCCCAAGTGCACTTTCGTGTAATAATCACATCATCAGGAGAGACACAAGAAAGAAATATAACAGTCAGTTGATATACATCGAAGAGACGAAGCTCCGGAAAAGAAAATGGGAAAACTATACACTTGAGGAGAGAATTTACCCACATCAAACCCTCAGGCAATGCGCCCCTCGGAAGGACCTCGGGTGAACAAGGTCTGAGGAGAAAGAGTCGTTCATGTATTAGGCTACAGACGAAGCTCCGGTCCCCAGTACGTCGTGGCCAGGGAGGGAGTTCGTACAGGTACCAAACGACCAAACTGGATCAGTTGTTCCGTCCTGAACAGCTGTACAGTACCGACCCCCTCGGTACCGAAGTGGGTCAGTTTTTCCAGCACCACACTGTTCCAGGGGACGCCCCTCGTAGTGTCTGGACGCTCTTCAGAATCTCAATGCCCCCCCCCCCCACGCCCCCCTCCCCACGACCCCCTCTCCCCCCCCTCCCCTCCCCCTTCATTTCCTGTCTCGTCCAACTTTTGTTTTTCAGTAATTCTGTGGAGGCGGACGAGGTAGGGACAAGCACGAGTGACGCGCGGGTACGAAGCAATCATGGCATTAGAGAACCGAGAGTCGGCAATGTAACAGCTAGCGAAGTGCTTCCCTCTCTCACCCACCCTCACCTCGCCCTCACCTCGCCCTACCTCCCTTCCTCACGCCCGTGGAGACCGAACGCCCCACCCACACCCCTACCCACCTCAACCCCCACCTCCTCACGCCCATGGTGGGAGGGGGTTGACGCCCCAGCCGACGACGCCCCACGACGCCCCCGTCGCGCCCCCGCCCCACGCCCCCACGCCAGTGAAAGTTTCGCACGTGCCCCTCCTCCCCCTCCTCCCCCGCCCGCCCCCCCCCCTTCCCCCCGCCCGCCCCTTCCTCAACCCAAATTAACATGTTAACAATAGAAATGATGATTAAAAAAAAAAAGGAGAGAGAGAAAATTTTGAGGACTAGTAACACATGTTCTGGGCAATTTAACGAAGGTCCTTCGCTAGACTGACTCCACCACGTCGCAAACTGGCAGCTCCCCCCGCCTCCCCCCTGAACTTTAATTACTTTCAGTAATTTTGAAAACATGTGATCGGATTTAGCGAGAAGGATTCTAATGACGTAGGTACGTGAGAACGGGAATTTAGGATAGTCGGAAAAAAGTTGTTGACGAAAGTTAGATTAATTGTGCACGAGGTAAAGCCGGCAGGCCCTCCGAGAGGAGGGGAGAGGAGGGCCGAGAATGGGGGAGGAAAGGAGAGGCCGAGTGAGGGGGAGCAAATATTAGAATATCTAGACCCCCCTCAAGTGGCACTCCAGGTGTACCGCTGGTGGGGTGGAGGTCGTGCAAGGGTCGGGTGTGGGGAGGAGGAGGAGGAGGAGGAGGAGGAGGCAAATATTTGAATGTATGTCCCAAAGTTATCAGTTTAATTCCAGAGGAGGTAAAGGATTTATCTTAACTGTAATTGCTTTGGTGATACCCTTCTGCTGGGGCGAGAGAGGGAGAGAGGTGGAGAGAGAGAGAGAGAGAGAGAGAGAGAGAGAGAGAGAGAGAGAGAGAGAGAGAGAGAGAGAGAGAGAGAGAGAGAGAGAGAGAGAGAGTCAGACGTATATTCTTCATATTGAAGGGACAGAACATCCGAGAGGAATCATTCCTTATGAGCCACTCAGAACACCCGAGAGAATGCAGCCCTTGTGAGCAATCTATGTGAGTCACTCAGGCCTCGTGAGCTACTCAGAACACCCGAGGGAATGCAGCTTTTGTGAGCCACTCAGAACACCCGAGGGAATGCAGCTTTTGTGAGCCACTCAGAACACCCGAGGGAATGCAGCTTTTGTGAGCCACTCAGAACACCCGAAGGAATGCAGCTTTTATGAGCCACTCAGAACACCCGAGGGAATGCAGCTTTTGTGAGCCACTCAGAACACCCGAGGGAATGCAGCTTTTGTGAGCCACTCAGAACACCCGAGGGAATGCAGCTTTTGTGAGCCACTCATATTAAAGATTCGTGGTTCATCCTCGGGAGCGAGGAAGGTGGTCAGCGTGGGAACCTGTCGTCAGCTGGGCTAACACGACACCTCTTTCTCTCTCTCCACTCCCCCGCTCCCTTCCTCCCTCCCTCTCTCTCTCTCTCTCTCTCTCTCTCTCTCTCTCTCTCTCTCTCTCTCTCTCTCTCTCTCTCTCTCTCTCTCTCTCTCTCTCTCTCTCTCTCTCTCTCTCTCTCTCTCTCAACGAGGAACGACCCCCAGGAATGGGATAGAGCAACAAGACTCGTCGACAGGAATGAGAAACAAGATGTGTGGGTAAGATATTGAGACGAGCACACCCACACACACACACACACACACACACACACACACACACACACACACACACTCCAGGAGAGAGAGAGAGAGAGAGAGAGAGAGAGAGAGAGAGAGAGAGAGAGAGAGAGAGAGAGAGAGAGAGAGAGAGAGAGAAGCACCAGTCCCATATCCGCCTTGGATGCTGGTGACGATCCACATGGCCTGGAAATACGATCGAGCAAGACGACTTCGACGACGACGACCCAGAAAGCTTGAGGTTCGCCCCGCTAAAGCTTGAGGTTCGCCCCGCTAAAGCTTGAGGTTCGCCCCGCTAAAGCTTGAGGTTGTCCCCGTTCCCATGAGAGGTTTCGACAACGGAACCAAATTTCGTGGCGGTGGGGGAGGGTGAGGTGAGAGCGCTGGGTTGGAAGGGTTCGAATTGGTGGTGGGAGGGGGAGGAGGAAGGCTGGGGATGTGTGGCGGTGTGTCTGTATTACGCTCCGTAAGGGGAGAAGGTGAGGGGATGGGGAGACGTAGGTAGCCGGTCCCCCTCCACACGCCCCTTGAATGAGCATATTGAGACGACAAGCGCAACTGTATTTGAAATATTCCGTGGGATTGACAAAGTTTAACGAGTTCTGTTAAGTCCATCTGATAGAATCGGCCGGCGCGGTGGACGGATGGCGCGGGAGGTAACGGGGGTTTTGCCAATTCGACGCTGGTGAAATTTGGGAGAGTTGATAGAGAGTTAAATATGTGGGGCGGCCGCCCGCTCCCCGCCGCTCCTCTTAGAGGCGAGGACATGGGGGGGCCGGCAGCGCAACCCGGGTATAGCGTGGGGCTGGCCAGCGCCGACGGACATCCACCACTACACAACACGGAAATGCAGGAGGAGGAGGAGGAGGAGGCTGGACGCAGGGGAGGGATGGTGAGGGGAGAGAATAGTTGGTAGACTCCGGGGTGAGGGGTGGTGGTTAGAGGGACGGTATGTAGAATAGAGGTTTCTGAGGTTCCCCATAACCTCATTACAAACACCCACATCTCCTTCCTAACCTCTCCTCAAACATCCACACACACACACTCCCAAGCAGCCAGCCTCCTAACCTCCCCTCAAACATCCACACACACACACTCCCAAGCAGCCACCCTCCTAACCTCCCCTCAAACATCCACACACACACACACACACACTCCCAAGCAGCCACCCTCCTAACCTCCCCTCAAACATACACACACACACACACACTCCCAAGCAGCCACCCTCCTAACCTCCCCTCAAACATCCACACACACACACACACACACTCCCAAGCAGCCACCCTCCTAACCTCTCCCAACATCCACACACACACACCCTTCCAAGCAGCCACCCTCCTAACCTCCCCTCCCACACACACACACACACACACACTCCCAAGCAGCCACTCCTCCACACCGCGACTCCTCCCCAGCTCTTCACAGCGTCGAGTGCGTCACCATCACGAGGGAACAACTTTTTAATGCCATCTCTCCCGCTCAGTCCTCGACCCACTAGATATTATGGAAATGTCCCACGTCCCTTCCTACCGTCAGATTTCTCCATATATTCATGTTATATCGAAGCTTCCCTCTGGCACACGTGTGGCAATTATTCAAAGTACACAGATATGTGTTATATATATATATATATATATATATATATATATATATATATATATATATATATATATATATATATATATATACATATATAAATCTGAGAATGTTGTAGTGTAGGGGAATGAGCCCCACACTGAAGTGAGTAAAAATGAAAGTGGATATCGAGAGATATGTGGTTATTAGTGTTTATGCACCTGGTTGTGAGAGGGAGGAGGATGAGAGGCAAGTGTTCTTTCTGGGAGCAGCTGAGTGTGTGTGTGTGTGTGTGTGTGTGTGTGTGTGTGTGTTAGCAGATTTAATGCTAGGGATCAGGTATTACTGATGGATGATCTATATATGCATGAGGAAGTAATGTGGTAATCAAGGGTGTATGATTGAGGGACATAGCGGGTGTTCAGTGAGGAGAGTAGGCGAGTCAGTTGTTATTTGCTGATGACACAGCACCGGTGGCAGATTCGAGTGAGAAAATGCAATAGCTGATGACTGGGTTTAGGAGTGTGTGAAAGGAAGAAGTTGACAATAGATTTGATTAAAAGCAGGGTTATCAGGTTTAGCCAGTTAGAGGGACAGGTTTGTTGGAGTATGAATATGAAAGGATAAAATTTGGAAGGAGTGAAGTATTTTAGATACCTGTGAGTGGACATGGTAGCGAATGGGACCATGGAAGAGGAAATATGTGGATAAGGGAAGAAAGTTTGGGGAGCATTTAGGAAAGTGTGATAAATGAGGTCGTTGTCTGGCAGGGCGAAAATGAGTATGTCTGAATGTATAGTAGTTCCAACGATGATATATGGTTCCCAAGCATGGGCTATAGATAGGGCTGTACAGAGGAGGGTGGATGTGTTGAAAATAAGATGTTGAGGACAATATGTGGTGTGAGGTGGTTTGATCGAGTAAGCGATAAAAGGGTGAGAGAGAAATGTAATACTAAAAAGAGTGTGATTGAATGGGAAGAAGAGGGTGTGCTGAAATGATTTGGACATATGGAGAGAATGAGTGAGGAAAGATTGACAAAGAGGATATATGTGTCAGAGGTGGAGGGAACAAGAACAGTGAGACCAATTTGGAGATGGAAGGTAGGAGTGAAAAAGCTATCAGAGCCCAAACATACAGGAGGGTGAAAGGCTTGCGCGAATAAAGTGAAATGGAACGATGTGGGATGCAGGCGTCACCATGCTATGAAGGGACCGAACCAGGGCATATGAAGCGCCAGTGGGAAACCATAGAAAAGTGTGTGGGGCCTGGTTGTGGTTAGGGGGTTGTCGTTTCGGTGCCTTGCGCATGACAGCTCGAGAATGGATGTGAACGACAGCAGCCTTTCTTTATCACGTGCACGCCCTTTACCTTCCTGCATGTCCAGGCCCCGATCGCTTAAAATCTTTTTCACACCATACTTCCATCTCTCCGCTCTCCTTCTTTCCTCCACCTCTGTCACATACATCCTCCTTGTCAACCTTTCCCTACTCATTCTGTCCATATGACCAAACCATTTTAACACACCCTGTTCTGCTCTCTCAACCACTGTCATTTCATTACCACGCATCTCTCTTACCCTTTTATTACTTACTCGATCAAACCACCTCACACCACATTGTCCCCAAACATTTCATTTCCAGAATCCCATTCCAAAGAGTTCTCGCGGTTTGGACAATTCATTGTCTGGTTTGATTGCTAGGGGACTGTTGGCAGGTGCATGACGCTCCTCTGTCGGCACCTCGTTCCTGAAAAGTGTAAGAGACACCATCTCAGCAGCCAGGTACCAGAGATGCCGTCGAAATGCACGTATTGCCATCTTGGAGATCAACGGGTTTACAGCCTTACGCTGCAACAGACGTTGGAATAGCTTTAAGTCGTGCTATAGGAAGACGTGCAGGTCTCTGTCACCAAGAACTATGGATCAGTGTGGCAAAGACGACACACTCCCCTCACTTTTGACATTTCCCTCGTAGTGATGGTCGCAGGTGGTTGTAGGAGATGAATATGTCCCTCAAGGATGAAGATTTTGATGGACTACAATAACTGTGACATCCATCTAGCCCTGTGCAGTTCACCGGGTCGTCTGAAGGTGATGCATTGGCCAGCCACTGTACATAGTTCAATAAACTCTCGATATTCATCTCTCTGAAATGAGAGAGCGAGCTCTGACCGGGTGAGTTGGAAAACATTGGCTCGACCGTCCTCTAACACATTTAGCGCCGCTTCACTGATGACCGTCGCATCAAACCGTGAAAGTGGCTCATCCCATTTATGTGAGAGAGTAATTCCAAGTCCTTGTGAAACCCCGGGAGAAGAGGGTAATGTCCGGTGACATGGAACTTCCCATTTTGTAGGTCATCCAACGCATGATCCAGTATAACCTCATCCACACGATGAGAACACAAACTGTCCACAGAGGAACCCGGTTCAGACGCTGTTAGATTGTGACACAGGCCTGCAGTGACATGCCCTGTGTTGGATGCCATATGCCATGCTGATGATAGAGTCTTCACAGTTCCAGGATTTGAACAGCTCAAACGTCAGGTCAGCAACGATATCAGTAGAATCAATGAACCATCAACAGATTCATTTCCGGCACATTTCCTACCATGATAGAAAGACGTTCATCTGAAATATTTCGATTGGACGATGACGACTTAAGTCTCGCTTCCAAGTGTAGTGTGTCAAGCTTAGCAATAGTCAGCTGTTCTTCGCGAGCCTTTGCTACTTCGTATCTGACCTGGCGGCTTGATCTGTCTCCTATGGCGTATGGTGTTGACACTTTTAGTTGGGAGTGTCTGCTCTCAGGGCCTGTGTGTGTGTGTGTGTGTGTGTGTGTGTGTGTAGGCAGCCTGCTGTGCTGGAGTAATTTTCATACGAGTCGCAAACGCAAAGGAGGTTGGGTCTCTTCATCCTGTTGTGTGGAGTGACGACTGGTGTTCCAAGTGCTGAGCATGCGACATCGATCACTCCTGGCTGAAGGACCCACAGCGGATGGGGACCACTCAGCGTCACGCGTGGACACCGCCTCACAAGACACCCCTGCATCACGAGCGGTGCTCCTGAGGCCGGTGGATGCACTGGCCATACCCTAGTGCATCTGTTCCTCTACGTCCTCACGTACATGTCGTCTAACAAGCACTAACTCACACGGACCGGAAGTGGTGTTGGATTGGGGAGAGGGAGGGAGGCAACAACTGAGATATGGTAACTCCACGAACCACTTCGACCTCGAAAGAATATATAAATGTATATGTTCGTATATTCAAATTTCCCAGCGATTTACACTCTTGACCAATAGAGATAACTGTGTTAGTTTCACAGTTTGTCTATAACAATGTTTATAATCACGAAATGTTTTCACCTCTCTGCAAAAGCGTATCAATTTGTTTCACCGACCGAAACTGCCATGATTATTGCGTTCACCTATTTCGCGTTATCAAGCACCATGGATTTGGTTTCATTCAAAATTGTTCGGAGGTCTGATAATAACGCAGCTTGTGTACAATAGATGTATTCAGTTTTTATAAACATTTGATAAACGTTAACGATTTGATTTAACATCCAAATGATAAATCAATAAGCGCTAGGGTTTCTAAGATGAAAAACAAAAAGAATTTACTCTTACATACCGCTCTTGCTTGGAGGTTTTCGTCAGTATTCAGATGACCTCACCAAATCCTGCATACGCGGCTGTGCTAACTGCACTGATATCTGTGGAAAAAAGAGAGAGAGAGAGAGAGAGAGAGAGAGAGAGAGAGAGAGAGAGAGAGAGAGAGAGAGAGAGAGAGAGAGAGAGAGAGAGAGAGTGGTCCAAAGTCTCCTCTAGCCGTTCCTCCATCTCCTCCACAACCTTCACCTCCTCGTTATTCCTTCCACCTTCAACATATGGCTCCTCTTCGTCAATCTCTCTTCACTCATCCTCTCCACATATTCGAACCGCTTTCGCACTCCTGGGTCGGGCCTCACAGTCAAACTGAGCTCACTGCACTCTCAGACACCGTCATTTCTCACAGAATCAAACCGCCTCTCTAACACACCATATGTCATCCTTAGCCATTCTCGCTTCCAGGAACATCCACCCCTTTCTCTTCGTTTACATCCAAAGAATTACATCTGTACAACACGGTGAAGACTACTTTATCTTGAAATATACTAATTCTTTCCTCTGCCGTCATTCAGCTTTCCTTCTACATATATCCTTGGTGCTATCTGGACCTCAGCCGTCTTTTCCACTCTCTGATTCATTACTGTGCCCCTGCTTCCATCCACTGTAGCGTCCTAAACCACTCCAGTTCCTCCCCATCTGAGCCCACAGTCAGTCCGCTGTGTCTCACCCCATCATCTCCCCATGATGCTTCTCAATAACTTATTTTGTTTTTCATATCAACTCGGTTCTCTTCTTTTACACTCTCTCCCAAACTCTGTCACCAACCTCAGAAGCATCCCCCTAGAATTCTGCCACCAAAACCACGTCATCTGCAAACAGCAACTGGTTCACAACCCATACATCCCCAGCCTACTGTAGACTCACCCGTTTTTCCCAAACCCTTACGCCTGCCTTGCCATCATCCTCCGTCCGTACACAGATTAAACATCCACGGTGACATCATATCCTTCGCGCAGACCCAACTTCACCACCAACCATGAACAGTCATCCCTCTCTATTTGCACACATGCTTTACTTCCCCGATTTCAATTTGTTGTCCCCCCGTATCAATGGTCAACAAGATATATGTATCTGTCAACACTATTATACGTTTGCTTCAGTGCCATAACCGCCACGTACATGTCCTTCTTCCCTCAAGTTTTTCTCACACACACATTCACCTTATGCACACATTCTCTGCCACCTCCTCTACCTGATGATGCTCTGTCCATAGCACCAGTCCCACGCTCCCTTTCAGTCACCACACTCCATACACCTTACCAGATACACCTCACACAATTAGTTCCTTGCGATTCGAACATTCACTATGGTTCCACTTTGCTCTCATACAAAAGCACTAGATATTCACTCATTCAAATCGATTTCCATTTTATTCTCCCGTCTTTCTCCTTCATCTTCACTTGCCATCATTCACCAACCTTCCTCCCTCTCTCCTATGTTCCTTCACGCTCTTCTTTCACCCTCTCCCTCCCCTTCCATCTCTTCTCCCTCCATTTCTTTATTCACCTATCGCTCTTCTACATCCATATTCCTCCATCTCCATTCCATCTCTTCCTCCACACTTCTCTCCTCCCTCACCGCACCCTACAAAGACAACCACTCCACTCCTGCAGCACCACACCCACTCCATCATCCCTCCCCCCAGCATGACCACTCCATCATCACTCCCCTACCACGACCACTGCCCCCTCCAGCACACGCCCCACCCTCACATGACCTAAATAAAACTAAGAAAATAAACAGAGACATGGAACCAGTCTGGCCCAAGAGACAAGTGAAATGCTATGTTTCCGTGGCTCGTCTGTCAACAGACATGCTACTGCTGGTCGTGCATAGTAAACACAACAGCTACTCTGGGTAATTGCAAGTGGCTGCTCGGGGTAAAAGGATTTGCATTGTATGAATGATGTTATTCACTCCATGTAGAACCAGTCATTCATTCGTTTTAATTCATGGAGGGATTTGTGGCACGTAAATAACTTACTAAATTGTATGAGTATGCCTCCTCTTTATGTTTGATATATACATATATATATATATATATATATATATATATATATATATATATATATATATATATATAGATATATATACTGGCCTGCGGCAGGGGTATGTTGTTCAATTTGCTTATGGATAGGGCGTTGGGGGAGGTAGATGCGAGCCTTGGATAGAAGGGTGAGTGTATAGCCTATGGGGAATGGGAGGGTCTGAGAATTGAGACAGTTGTTGTTTGTTGATGATACAGCACTGGTGGCTGATTCGAGCGGGAAACTGCAGCTGCCGACTGAGTTTGTGTGTGTAAAAGGAGAAAGTAGAGAGTAAATGTGAACAAGACCAAGGCCATCAAAATCGGCAGGTTTGAGGGACGAGTTATCTGAGAAGTAAGTTTGAATGGAGAAAAATTGGAGGAAGTGAAGTGTTCTAGATATCTGGGAGTGGACGTAGCAGCGGATGAGACCATGGAAGCGGAAGTGAGTCACATGGTGGGGGAGGGGGCGAAGATTCTGGGAGCGATGAAGAATGAGTGGAAAGAGAACGCTATCTAGGAGAAAATTGGGTATGTTTGAAGGAATAGTAGTTCCAGAAATATCATATGGTTGCGAGGCATCGGCTATATATAAGGTTGCACGGAGGAGGGTGGATGTGTTGGAAATGAAATATTTGAGGACAATATGTGGTGTGAGGTGGTTTGATCGAGTAAGTGATAAAAGGGTAAGAGAGATGTGTGGTAATAAAAAGAGTGTGGTTGAGAGAGCAGAAGAGGGTGCATTGAAATGGTTTGGTCACATGGAGAGAATGAGTGAGGAAAGATTGACAAAGAGGATATATGTGTCAGAGGTGGAGGGTACAAGATGAACGTTGAGAACAAATTGGAGTGAAAAAGATATTGGGAGATCGGGGCTTGGACGCGCAGGAGGGTGAAAAGCGTGCACACGGCAATATATGTGTGTGTGTGTGTGTGTGTGTGTGTGTGTGTGTGTAATGAAAAAACTACATGCAAAATGAAACACGAGATCTTTGGTCCTCTCATTCTGTAACTGTCTTCTGAAGATGTGTAAATACACGAAAGCGCTCAGGATCTTGTGTTTCCGTTTCCCTGTAGTTCTTTGAGCATTTATAAAATCACGTGTCTGTTGTGATTTTGCGCATATATAGGTATGTATATACGTATGTATATATGTACGTATATATGTATATATGCATGTATGTATGTATGTATGTATGCATGTATGTACGTATGTATGTATATCTGTTATATCAGCAATAGACGTGTTGCTTGAAAAACGCAGTCTTAATGGAAAAAGAATTACTAGGGTTTGGATAAACATCTTTGCTTTATATTGGTTTATGTTTCAGTAATTATATATACCATCATCAGGGCCTGGAAAAAGAGGATAACATGTATACAGTGTCTACATAATGAATGTATATAACGTAAAGTTTAGTAAAACTCAACATATTATATGAACGAGATACAATACAGTAGTCTGTTGTCTATCAACATAAGTGCAACAGCTGCAGTGTTGTTTCCTACTATATTGGCCAAACGAAGCGAATCTAGGACATATGCATTCCATGATCACCTTGAGCGAGCAGTAGGAGCGGAATGCCTGGTCGCCGAACCATCATTTTCAGCAATGCGGCATTGCGCGCGGCGACAATGGCCAGCCAATGTCGGTAGTGCGCTTATCTGCGCTGGCCACTAGTTAATCAAACAAGGATCTGATACCAGTGAGGTCCTCCTGTTCTACAGGAACACATCCACTGCAACAGCAACCGACCGAGTTATTGCGTTTGGAGATAAGTTTCATTAGAACTGAATTAGAAATGTTTTTTTTTGTCGTTTTTATTGTGTGTGTGTGTGTGTGTGTGTGTGTGTGTGTGTGTGTGTGTGTGTGTGTCTGTGTGTGTGTGTCTGTGTGTGTGTGTGTGTGTGTGTGTGTGTCAGAGTTAGGACGCCTAAATGTGACTTATAGTATTGGTTAACTTCTGGGATATATTGCCTCTGTTTATTTGCATACGTCATATGTTAATATACATATATATATATATATATATATATATATATATATATATATATATATATATATATATATATATATATATATATATATATATAAAGGGTCATAACTAGGGCTAGGGTAACAGGCAGGGCTTGGGGTCACAACTAGGGCCTAGGGTGACCACTAAGGCTAGGGTAACAGCAAGACCTAAGGTTCACAGGTAGGAATTGAGGTCACAACCAGGACTAACGATTCACAGCTAGGGCAAGGAGGGTGGGGGGTCACAGTGATGATCTGGAGGTCACAGCTAGTAACTGGGGTCACAGATAAGTTTCAAGGATCACAGCTAGGGCATTGGTGAAGTCACAGTTAGGGCTTGTGGCTCAAAACTAGGGCAGTGGGTCACATCTAAGTCTTAGAGGGAAGAGGGGTCACATACATGGCTTGGATGGAAGGTCACATATATATATGTGGCTTGGATGGAAGGTCACACATATATGGCTTGGATGGGAGGTCACACATATTGGCAGCAACATCTTAGAAAATGACACATACATCAACAACAACAACAGAGAATGGCTTAGAGACTTGTAGTCTCCCAACACCCAGCCCTTTGGCAGAAGAGCCTCACCAAACGTCTGACAGACTACCCATCACCCTTCCTCATTCACCACACCAGTAATCATATGATTACACATGAACCACAACAATCCATCTTTGTAATCAAACGAGGGAGGAGGGGAGGGGGGGATTACAGCTACACACCCTCAACCCCTTTCACCAAAGGATCTGTAGAGATTCAGTTTACTCCAAATACTTGGTAATTGACGGGTTTAAATATCGACATAATCCTTTTTAACAGACGGGTAAAAAATTGATTAATTTTGACTCTATCTCTGACAAAATACGATTGTTAAAAACTATACGGTAATACGTACTGACCAACCACGGATTTTTGCCAGAAAATTCAATAAATTCGCTGCAGAATTACGTATGAAAAGCAGAAAAAAAATTGTAAATCGTCGAAATACAGGAAATACAAACTGTAAATTGCTGACCAGTGTAAAAAAAAAAAAAAAAAAAACGTAAAAAGTGTGTTTGTATTGTCGTGTGAAGAATGTAAGTCGTAAAATGATAGGCAGCGTTAGAAAATGTAAACTGGGGTGCAATCTTCAACCGAGACAAAATTGTTTGTATCTATCTATCTCTCTATCTATCATCTTTCCATCTATCTAGCTATCAATCCACGTACATCTGTCTATCTGTTCATCAGTCCATCCATATATGTATCAATCAGTCAATCGGTCTATCTACCTGTCAATCTATCTATCTGTCTATCTATCTACCTACACTTCTTCCTTCGTGCCTCAGTTTCCATGATCGCGCGGATGTCTCAGGTTTAACAGATTTTCATAAAATTCATAAGATTTTCGAGGGATCACACGGGATTTTCATAGACTCCCGAAAATACAGTATATCTCTCTCGAGCAATGCATAAAGTTACAGAGTCGTTTTCGTATTAGATCACAACGGATCAGCTGAGTACTGTATCTAATACAGCATTAGCTGGGTACTGTATCGGATGCAGCATCAGCTGAGTACTGTATCGGATACAGCATCAGCTGAGTACTGTATCGGATACAATAGCATGGTCACAGTTGCCATCTCAGGGTCATTCAGCAGTGTTACCATCTCACGGCTCCAACGGTAAGACAAAACATCGAATTGTGAATTTCGACCGAAAGTTTCTTATGATAGATATATGGTAGAATCATCACTTGCTCTATCATATGAAGGGTTTTGATGTCTTGAGCCTCAATACGGCAGAACTAAAGACAAGGGTTCGTCTCTCAGTGGGTTGTAGGTTCCTTCCTCAGTGTGTTGTAGGTTTCTTCCTCAGTGTGTTGTAGGTTCCTTCCTCCGTGTGTTGTAGGTTCCTTCCTCAGTGTGTTGTAGGTTCCTTCCTCAGTGTGTTGTAGGTTCCTTCTTCAGTGTGTTGTAGGTTCCTTCCTCAGTGTGTTGTAGGTTCCTTCCTCCGTGTGTTGTAGGTTCCTTCCTCAGTGTGTTGTAGGTTCCTTCCTCAGTGTGTTGTAGGTTCCTTCATCAGTGTGTTGTAGGTTCCTTCCTCAGTGTGTTGTAGGTTCCTTCCTCAGTGTGTTGTAGGTTCCTTCCTCAGTGTGTTGTAGGTTCCTTCATCAGTGTGTTGTAGGTTCCTTCCTCCGTGTGTTGTAGGTTCCTTCCTCAGTGTGTTGTAGGTTCCTTCCTCCGTGTGTTGTAGGTTCCTTCCTCAGTGTGTTGTAGGTTCCTTCCTCAGTGTGTTGTAGGTTCCTTCCTCCGTGTGTTGTAGGTTCCTTCATCAGTGTGTTGTAGGTTCCTTCCTCAGTGTGTTGTAGGTTCCTTCCTCAGTGTGTTGTAGGTTCCTTCATCAGTGTGTTGTAGGTTCCTTCCTCCGTGTGTTGTAGGTTCCTTCATCAGTGTGTTGTAGGTTCCTTCATCAGTGTGTTGTAGGTTCCTTCCTCAGTGTGTTGTAGGTTCCTTCCTCAGTGTGTTGTAGGTTCCTTCCTCAGTGTGTTGTAGGTTCCTTCCTCAGTGTGTTGTAGGTTCCTTCATCAGTGTGTTGTAGGTTCCTTCCTCCGTGTGTTGTAGGTTCCTTCCTCAGTGTGTTGTAGGTTCCTTCCTCCGTGTGTTGTAGGTTCCTTCCTCAGTGTGTTGTAGGTTCCTTCCTCAGTGTGTTGTAGGTTCCTTCCTCCGTGTGTTGTAGGTTCCTTCCTCAGTGTGTTGTAGGTTCCTTCCTCAGTGTGTTGTAGGTTCCTTCCTCAGTGTGTTGTAGGTTCCTTCCTCCGTGTGTTGTAGGTTCCTTCATCAGTGTGTTGTAGGTTCCTTCCTCAGTGTGTTGTAGGTTCCTTCCTCAGTGTGTTGTAGGTTCCTTCCTCAGTGTGTTGTAGGTTCCTTCCTCAGTGTGTTGTAGGTTCCTTCATCAGTGTGTTGTAGGTTCCTTCCTCCGTGTGTTGTAGGTTCCTTCCTCAGTGTGTTGTAGGTTCCTTCCTCCGTGTGTTGTAGGTTCCTTCCTCAGTGTGTTGTAGGTTCCTTCCTCAGTGTGTTGTAGGTTCCTTCCTCCGTGTGTTGTAGATTCCTTCATCAGTGTGTTGTAGGTTCCTTCCTCAGTGTGTTGTAGGTTCCTTCCTCAGTGTGTTGTAGGTTCCTTCATCAGTGTGTTGTAGGTTCCTTCCTCAGTGTGTTGTAGGTTCCTTCCTCAGTGTGTTGTAGGTTCCTTCATCAGTGTGTTGTAGGTTCCTTCCTCAGTGTGTTGTAGGTTCCTTCATCAGTGTGTTGTAGGTTCCTTCCTCAGTGTGTTGTAGGTTCCTTCCTCAGTGTGTTGTAGGTTCCTTCCTCAGTGTGTTGTAGGTTTCTTCCTCAGTGTGTTGTAGGTTCCTTCCTCAGTGTGTTGTAGGTTCCTTCCTCAGTGTGTTGTAGGTTCCTTCCTCAGTGTGTTGTAGGTTCCTTCCTCCGTGTGTTGTAGGTTCCTTCCTCCGTGTGTTGTAGGTTCCTTCCTCAGTGTGTTGTAGGTTCCTTCCTCAGTGTGTTGTAGGTTTCTTCCTCAGTGTGTTGTAGGTTCCTTCCTCAGTGTGTTGTAGGTTCCTTCCTCAGTGTGTTGTAGGTTCCTTCCTCAGTGTGTTGTAGGTTCCTTCCTCAGTGTGTTGTAGGTTCCTTCCTCAGTGTGTTGTAGGTTCCTTCCTCAGTGTGTTGTAGGTTCCTTCCTCAGTGTGTTGTAGGTTCCTTCCTCAGTGTGTTGTAGGTTCCTTCCTCAGTGTGTTGTAGGTTCCTTCTCAGTGTGTTGTAGGTTCCTTCCTCAGATAACCACAACTGATTCACTGAAGGTTCCTTCCTGGCGAGAGTCATGATACGTAAATACCCATCTTCACAGGACGGAGGAGGAGGAGGAGGGAGTTCCATCCTTGTGTGGGGGTTATGCCCATCTCTTGAACGTAATCACCATACATGTATTCAAACATCTGTATGCTCTAGGCATCTACAGCCTTATTGTCTGGTTTATGCACTGTGAAAGTGCTTTAAAAACATGTTTTCTAACGAGTGTCTTGCTTGATTTCATTTCATAGTCTCTGGCTACTATATCTTCTGCATCTATCGAGGAATCGTTCTCTCATGGCATTACGAATCTGGTCTAAAAAAAACAACTTAAAAGTTGTGTTTGTAACAACTTACTTTCCTTTCTTCCACGGAGGAAAGAAGGAAAGTCATTGCCTCTAACCTTTTCCTATAACTTAGCTCGCTTGACACTAGTTTCGATCTTTGCTACTGTCCTCCTCTAGACCTTCTCTATCAGTTCTTTGTGCTAACGTACGATGGCCAAACTTGCGAAGTATACTCTGGTTTTAGCGTAACTATATTTCTTTAAATTTCATTCCATGTGAGGTTCTGCCTCTGACACACAGATCCCTGCGTCTTATATCCTTGTAGATGATTTCGTACAGAGAACCTGCTTTCACTCAGTCCTATCTTCCTTGCTTTGCATTTACTCGGATTGAATTTCATCAAGCCAAGTCAATGGCCTACGTTGGTGTTTATTTAGGTCCCCTCCATGTATGGTAATGTCGTCCTCATCAATTTTAACTTCTCCTATGACTCTGGTTTGTATCATCCACAGACGTATCCAGGTATGAGTCTAATTCCTCTGGTAAGTCTTTTTCGTGGATCATGAAGAACAGTGGCTCCAGGACTGAATCCTGTAGATTCCCATCCCATTTTGAAGAAGCTCGTTTGACTTGTATCCTTTGTTCCCTTCCATTGAGGTAGGTTTCAGTCCATCAACAGGGTTTGCCCGTTATTCCTCCCTGATGCCAACTTCTTGTGTGGCACAGTGTCAAATGCTTTCTAGTATTCCAGATACACGCAAAGCATCGCATAACCTCCTTCCCCTAAATCTGTTTGTCTCTCACACCGATACCTTAATTTCCCACAATGAAAATAGTCAACCATTCGCTTCCTGATAATCTTTTCCAGTACATACAGACGACAACCATGAGAGAGAATGGTATATAGTCCAGCACAATTTCCCAGTCTCCTTTCTTAAAGATAGATACGATACTTGCCCGCCGCTTCCACTCCCTAGGTACTCTGCCTTCCTCTAGTGACATCTCATTCGACATGTATAAAGAAATTTCATTCAGAACCATGAACCTGACAGTCTGATAACGTAATCTTTTGGAAACTACAATACTTTCCAAGACCTTCTCCCCATTCCATCTGGTGCTTAGGCTATGGGTGCCTTCCACTATGAAAACATTTTCGAACTTATCATTCACTTCTTCACAAATCCTTCCATCATCCTCTAAAGCTCTTCCTTCTGAATCCCTTAGCCTGATTAGCTGGTCTTTTAGTCGCAAGTTAGTCCTGATGAATTTTTGGAGAAGTTTTGGATCATTTCTTGCCTCGTCCACAACCTTCTTTTCAGAGGTTCTCCAGGTTCCCCTCCGCCTTCTCTTGCTACACTCGTTTCTCGTTCTCTTATGCCCTTCAAATGCTGACTGGCTGTAACGCCACCTACATCTCCTCCCGAGTTCATCCTTAAGATGCTGATAGAACGAGATTCTCCTGTGTACACACTACGAACATGTGTCTCCCTGACTCTCTGTCCCCATGAGAATCTAGATTTTCTTCGTCTGCCTCACCGTTATTGAACTTCGCCTTTATTAGAACATTACCACCTCTGAGTACTGCTTGCTTCACTATTCTATACGCAGATACACAGACCACACAAAAACCCAAGGTCCAAGAAAGGTGGTCTGACCTTAACACTACTTAGAATAGGATGCGACCCCAAAAAAGCAGCAGAAGAAAAGTATGACAGAGAAAAGGCTCTGTGCCATCCTAATCGTCTTTCCTTTGTTATCTTTAGATATTCTGTGGTTCACTAAAATTCCCTCGAGTACTACGAACCTCCATCATTCTTCAGGTCTTCCCTACAATTACTCCTCCCCTTACGTCCTGTTTGAGTGAGCTGTCTACCTCACATCAAGGGAGCCAAAATCCCTTTCCTCTCCTTTCCTTTTTCTTCTTTTTTCCCTCTTGCTATCATGCACCTCTCTGGTCAGGTCAGGTCAGATCTTATCTCTTTGATAAGTTTCATCTCCGCTGCTCCACAGATATGAGCATTAGACACAGACACAGCCACAGCACAATAGGTAGCACAAACACAGTTCGACGTGGGCGCCACAGCACAACAGCCACATCACAATACAACACACAGCCACCACAGCACGAAACACAGCACCACAGCACAACACACAGCCACCACAGCACGAAACACAGCACCACAGCACAACACACAGCCACCACAGCACAACACACAGCACCACAGCACAACACACAGCCACCACAGCACAACACACAGCCACCACAGCACAGCACACAGCACCACAGCACAACACCACACAGCACCACAGCACAACACCACACAGCACCACAGCACAAAACACAGCACCACAGCACAACACACAGCCACCACAGCACACACAGCCACCACATCACAACACCCACCTACCACATCACAACACCCACCTACCACATCTCAACACCCACCTACCACAACACACACACACACACACACACACACACACACACACACACACACACACACACAGAGCAAAATAAATTCATCACTCACTCGAAGATTGAGATGCGTCTCCAGTGTTACCAACCCAACCGGTGAGAGCGAAGTTACCTCCCTCCGCAGGGAATACACAGCTTTAACCCGACACCCATATTCCTGATGGAATAATTGAACCTTCAAGTCGCTCGTCGTGCCTCCAGCACACACACACACACACACACACACACACACACACACACACTGGCGGATGTAGGGGTGAGGGTGGGTGGGTTGGGAGGTGGGTTATTCCATATATCAACTCAGCTTTCCGTCATCCGAATCAATAAATCTACGTTAGGAGGATCAGAGACGTGGAGGCACTCCCACTAGGCCGCTACACAGTCGCCAGCCCGCGACAGTTTGATTAAATTGGACTATCCAATCGACATTAGCACCAACCCCGAGGTAAACTTTCCACTGCCAATTTGCAAGTGGGGGGATGGGTGGTTCCAGTGGGCCCGTGGACCAACTGTGGAAGGGAGTTGTGGGAGGAGGGAGGTGTAGGAGGGAGGGGGGTGGATGGTCAGGGACTGGGGGATAGGGTGTGAGGAAGGAAGAGAAGGGTAAGGGGGAGGGAGAGTGAAGGATATAAAAGGAAGAAGATGAGAGAAAGAAAGAGCGAGAGAGGAGGGGGGGATGCGTCAGGTCAGCTGCACAGAGGAGAAGGGAGGAGAGATGTAGACATGAAGAGAGAGGAAGAGGAGGAAGAAGAAGAGGAGGAGAAGGAGGAGGAGGAGGAGGAGGAGGAGGGGAGAGTGTGTGAGTGTGTTGGTGTTGGGGGGGGGGGGGAGGGGTAAAGGGCAACTTGCCTGGAGGGCTATATGAGAGGACGTAATGGCAGATTAAAGGAGAAGGAAGAAAGGGAATAAATGTAAAAAGAAGAACAAAGAGGAGAGTAATAAAGTTCATGGAGGGAGCAGGAAGAGATCAAAGACGGGAATAAGTCAGAGAAGAAAGGAGAGGAACCAGTGGTGGGGGAGGAAGGTGGTGTGGCACTGGGGGAAGGAGAAGTGGTGTGGTAGTAGTGGATGAGGAGTGGTGGTGTGGTGGGTGAGGAGAAGTAGTGTGGTGATAACTGAGGGACGACTACACTGGAAGGACACAACGGGAGACCTAACGATGGCCTATGATGACGTTATCTGCTGATGAACCGTAATAGTGACCCAAGTTTCTCACATATTTACTAAAGAGACAGAAAAGTACAGCAGAAGACATCAATCTACCCCAAACTCACCAATCCCTCTGAAAAAAACAGCTGTCAAGGGAAGATAACTTAAAAAAGGAGCACCATGCAGTATACAGAGGATATACTACCATGGACATTATATAGGAAAGTGTGGATGGCAATATTATCCTTGCTAATCATCCAGGAACACTACCAAAGAGGAAGCTCAACCTTGAAGAGAAAAAAGTCAAAGTCGCAAATCAACAAATATCTTAAAGTTGTGTGTGTGTGTGTGTGTGTGTGTGCGTGTGTATCATGCACAAGCTTATCTTCTGAAAACTGGCATGACTAATGCTTTACTCAAGCTGTGATTTAAAGGTCAAACTGATAATCCTCGCATTGATAACATCTGATAGTTTATGTCAGTGTTCTACAACTCTCAGTGCATCTCAAAGATTATTAGTCAGCCCACATTACTGATACATATTTCATTTTTTGATTTCAGAATATTATATCTAGTGTTTAATTATTCATCCAGTGTGTAGATAGCATTATATGATATACTGGCAGGATTGTCTTGCTTTGAAAGCTTCTGTCGAATCCCCCTTAAGTGCCTACACATTACTAAAGAATGCTGACTGGGAACCTTGAGTCTTTTCTCATAAACCTTGTATCTCAGTGAGGGAATTGGCTTCGTTGCTCTTCTTTGTATTCATCCTAATCTAATCTTCGTCCTTGATCGAATCTGGTGACCAGAGGTGAACAGTGAGATCTTTGGTCTGTAGTTCATATGTCCCGACATAATGCCTTACATTTTCTTTCCTTTGGTATATACAGATGGGGGGCTGGCTTTGCATACTTCAGATGATCACCCTCCTCATTCCAAGGTCTTCTTCATCCTGTAGAACTAATGGTGGCCAACCAAGCACTCTGTATTTGTAACTCGCATTTTCTCCACCAAAATTACCTTATGTTTGTCTGTATTTGATACCTAAATGTCGTCTCCACGACCATTACACCAAGCTAGTTAAATCCCTATGAAAGCTTTGACTGTCTTCTCTCACTGGATTTTGTCTCCTAGTTTTATGCTATGGGTAAATATTCTAGATTCTACCTGTGAGTCCTGCCTCCAGGCCACTGAATTAGTTCCTATAAAAGTGTGGGTCCCAAGACTGAGCCTTGTGGCACCCCCTTCCCTCTACCTGTGAAAAATGGAAAAGTGTTTCCCAAATTCCAACCGTTTTGTTCCTCCTGTAATCAAGGTTGGCAGCAATGCGTCCTGCCCGTTTTTTCTCATCTGGGCTTAAGGAAGAGAGAGAGAGAGAGAGAGAGAGAGAGAGAGAGAGAGAGAGAGAGAGAGAGAGAGAGAGAGAGAGAGAGAGAGAGAGAGAGAGAGAGAGAGAGAGAGAGAACATGATTAGATCGTGAACCATTCTGATGATATTTCCATATTTAGTACCACTCTATCTTTCGTCTGTTTAGTCCAAATTAGACTTTCTGTGCCGCGGAATCTTCATCTTAAGCTGCAATCTTTTTTTTTTTTGATACCTTGTCGAAAGCCTGCTAGAGACCTGAAGATAACATCTGAGGATATCTTGAGACACCTGGTACATTACGTGACTAAAGAAACCCAGTAGAGTTACCAAAATATAATCTTTTGCTCTCGTTGCAGAATCCATGTTGATCGTTGATTCCCTTAGTAACTCAGTAACTTAACCTAGAAATTTAACCTTTGATTCCAAACTGTTGTTTTTCTAAGATTTTGCCTAAAAGCGAAGTAAGACTAAACGGGCCGGTAGTTTGAGGTACAATGTCTGTTTTCTTTTAGAACCGGAGTCAGCATCGCAGATTTCCACGTCTCTATCACTCTCCCTTCCTGAAGTAATTCTCTGAATGTTTTTTTGATGTTATCCCGTCCCGTTGAGTTACTCAGTTTTAATGTTCCATTTATTCTGGGAGTGATGTTATCCCGTCCAGTTGAGTTACTCCGTTTTAATGTTCCATTTATCTAATGTCGTCAATCAATGTTCCAGCCTCGTTAGATAACAGGCCAATAATATATTTGATTTCTTCTCTTCCTGCTTGTTGCCTAACGCTGAAGGAATTCTTAATGACTGACTATACTATCCATTATTAGAAATTCTCTCTTCATCTTTCTTTTTTTCATTTACTGACTCCTGTAACTCTCGTTTAGCAAATCTCTTTGTAATCTTATACATAAAGGATGATCCTATGGGTTGCCTTTTTTATACAGTTCTCTCACACTTTAGTGGATCATTTATGTCTCTTATCATCCAGACTGGCATGTCTTGCTTTCTCTCTTCTTCTTCTTCTTCTTCTTCTTCTTCTTCTTCTTCTTCTTCTTCTTCTTCTTTCTTCTTCTTCTTCTTCTTCTTCTTCTTCTTCTTCTTCTTCTTCTTTCTTCTTTTTCTTCTTCTTCTTCTTCTTCTTTCTTCTTCTTCTTCTTCTTCTTCTTCTTCTTCTTCTTCTTCTTCTTCTTCTTCTTCTTTCTTCTTCTTCTTCTTCTTCTTTCTTCTTCTTCTTCTTCTTCTTCTTCTTCTTCTTCTTCTTCTTCTTCTTCTTCTTCTTCTTCTTTCTTCTTCTTCTTCTTCTTCTTCTTCTTCTTCTTCTTCTTCTTCTTCTTTCTTCTTTTTCTTCTTCTTCTTCTTCTTCTTTCTTCTTCTTCTTCTTCTTCTTCTTCTCCTTCTTCTTCTTCTTCTTCTCCTTCTTCTTCTTCTTCTTCTTCTTCTTCTTCTTCTTCTTTCTTCTTTTTCTTCTTCTTCTTCTTCTTCTTTCTTCTTCTTCTTCTTCTTCTTCTTCTTCTTCTTCTTCTTCTCCTTCTTCTTCTTCTTCTTCTTCTTCTTCTTCTTCTTCTTGAGGAACAGCGTCTTCTTCAAGAAGCATTTGATCTTCAGTTGTTCTCCATCTTTCCAACTGTTCCTGCACCTAGGGACGTCATCCAACGTACACTGGTGATGTCCTGGTGCATTTTGTCGGTCAACTAAGAATGGTATCAGAATGTTTTCCTTGGAATCGTGACGGGAATTTACCGTGGGATCTGATGATAATATGGCTACCTTTACCTCTCCTGCCTTCCAGAAGCTAATTAGATCCTTTTGTGGTTGGCACCAAATCTAACATGTAATTTCCACGTGTTGGTTCAGGGAACAGCTTATATGAGGAGTAATTTTCAATTAAATCGTGGCGTGTGTGGTGGTGGGTGAGGAGAGATGGTAGGGTGGTTGGTGGGTGAGGAGAGGTGGTAGGGTGGTTGGTGGATGAGGTGGTGGTGTGGTGGTGGTGGGGTGGTGGATGAGGTGGTGGGTGAGGAGAGGTGATAGTGCAGTGGTGGGTGAGGTGGTGTGTGCTGGTGGATGAGGTGGTAGTGTGATGGTGGGTGAGGAGAGGTGGTAGTGTGGTGGTGGGTGAGGAGAGGTGGTAGTGTGGTGGTGGGTGAGGTGGTGGTGTGGTATTGGGTGAGGAGAGGTGATAGTGCAGTGGTGGGTAAGGTGGTGTGTGGTGGTGGATGAGGTGGTAGTGTGCTGGTGAGTGAGGAGAGGTGGTAGTGTTGTGGTAGTGGATGAGGTGGTGGTGTGGTGGTGGCAGAGCTGTGTGTGCTTGTGGCCGGCAAAGCATTTGTGTAAATGGTAGTTGAGTGGGAGTAGCTGAGAGAAGAGAAAGTATGGTATCTGCTTCACAAGGAGGTTTCATGTGGACATATGACACAAAGGTCAAGTGACGAGAGTTGACAGTAGGGGTAATGATTGTATGGGTAATTAGGAGAGGTGGTCGTGTAGGGAACTGGGGGGGAGAGGGGGTTGTTAGAGTGGTTGTATATGAAAATGTTTCTGTAGGGGGTTGTTAGAGTGGTTGTATATGGAAATTTTTCTATATTGGTTGCTTGTGAAAACGGTTGTATACGGGAAAGGTTGTGAGGGTAGTTGTATAGGGGGAAGCATGTGAGAATATTTGTATACGGCGGTGGAGGGGGGGGGGGGGGGGGGGAAGGGAGGTACTTGTGGACGGACGCAAGAAACACGGAAATCAAGTGGGGAAAGAAGATAAATGACGTTGAAGTGAGTCCACAACTTCGTGTGAGTGTGGCAGCAGTGACCAGGCTGGTGTAGGGGTTAAACAACACAGTGCTACAGGTTGCGTAGAGGGAGGGGGGAGTGATGTGGGATTCAGTGGAAGGGGGAGGAGATGATGTAGAATACATTAGAAAGGGGGGGAGGTGATGTAGGATACAGTAGAAGGGGGAAGAGGTGTTGTAATATACAACAAAGGGACGTGATGTAGGATACAGTAAAGGAGGGGAGGTTTACATATATAGGACACTTCCATGTTGCGTGTCGAGATACAGTAGGATACAGAGGTCAGGACACAGGACAGGTGATGTAGGATGCTAGGATACAGTAGAGATGGTCATGTACGATGCAGCAGAGAGGTGATGTAGGAGACAGTAGAGAAGACGTAAGGGAAGGATAACATACGAGACAGTATACAGCGTGACACACAGGCCCGGCAGAGTGTGTGGCAGAGGGACCCGACCCCAGCAGGTTGAGCCAATGATCCGGGATCGAACCTACTAACCCTTGAGGGATAGATTTGATCAATGGGCCGAAGTGCAGATGGTTGGTTCTTAATGTTACGTTTCAGGAGGAGGAGGAGGAGGAGGAGGAGGTTCTCAAAGGAGCTTGCCCAGTCCTCTCAGCCTGCGGCGTGCCAACCTAAACAGCCCGGTGAAACAGGTCGATTTCAAATGGGTTTAGGCAATGGCCCTGAAAAGGGAGCTAATGGCATCTATAGGGATAGTTAACTCTTAACCCGCTCCCTTGATGGTCATAGAGCCCTCGATCCTCTGTGTAATTAGGAATGATTATTGACTGCGTCGAGTTTGTAGGTTTAAAAAAAAATTAGGGTTTATTTTGTATTTTTGTAATACTTTTATAAAAGCGTTGCTCATTTTGGTTAATTACATTCTAGAGATAAAGATGGAGTTATGATATATTAACTCAGTTCATACATTCTAGAAATACGGCGGAGTTGTGATATATTAACTTAGCTCATACATTCTAGAAATACAATAGAGTTATGATATATTAACTGAGTGAAGAGTTAATGTGTTTCTATATATTTACGTGTGTCGAGGTATCTTATGGTTGAAATGGTGAGGTATAGTTTGGAAGTTTGGCGCCACTGTCATGGGCTGTGACTCAGACTGGCTAAGCTGGCCTCAATCTATACCATTCCTTCCTCTCTAACTGCGTATAGGAGGGTGAGGGGCGTTGGCTGGCACCCCCACGACGCACTAAAAGTAACACAAGATACGAAGAAATATGGGAAATGACGATCGATTGGAATAAAAACAAAATAATGGGACCAGTAGTTTGGAAAAGACTATTCGTAAATATCGTCTCATTTGCATTGTTTGTAATTAAAGACTCATTAGCATTTCTTTTAATTGCGTTTTTGATATGATTTATCTCTGATTAGTGTATTAAAGTAAGTATACGCGTCTGCAGTTTTATCAGGAAGAGAACATGAATCATCAGATATTCTGTGCTATGGAATATTCTCTCCATCATTCTTTGTTCTTCATTAACATTCGTAGATTCTAATTTCTTAGTCGTTGTTTGCTGTAACGCTTACAGCGGGACGCGGAATATCTCCCTGTTTACGTGATTACAGCCTGGGTCCCTGTAACCTAAGTTCTGTGATGTGAAATGTCTCATTCCGTCGCGCAATCTCCTTCAGAATTTATACATATATGTGTATATATATGTATGAGATTTCAATATCGTTCTGATCTTCGTCTCTATGAAGATATTCTAGTTTGCTCTCTCTCTCTCTCTCTCTCTCTCTCTCTCTCCTGTAGGCGGTAGGCCACTACCCACCAAGGGAGGGCAACGAGAGGGTTAGCCAAGATCTACGCACGCACTGAACCAACGCTTCAGTGGTTGTCAAGTTTCCCTCCTTTGGCCCAGGTATGCTGTCTTTTCTCTCTGCCTTCACCCACACTGCTGGTTGCCAGACTACACACACACACACACACACACACGCACACACACACATGCAGTCTCTCCATCTCACATATAATAACACCTGACGGTACCTGACTTACACGACTCATTCTCCGTGCCTCTAAATTT
The DNA here is from genome assembly GCF_036320965.1 of Panulirus ornatus. Taxonomy (NCBI): domain Eukaryota; kingdom Metazoa; phylum Arthropoda; class Malacostraca; order Decapoda; family Palinuridae; genus Panulirus; species Panulirus ornatus. The sequence continues at coordinate 5,333,768 of NC_092226.1, read as the reverse complement.
TCCTGTGGTGAGCACTACGCGCTAGCGCTGCCTTCAGGTAAAATCTCGTCGTAAATAAGCAAGTATTATCATCTATCTGTCTATCTATCTATTCATCAATCTATCTATCTATCTATTATGTATCTATCTATCTATATATCTATCCGTTTATCTATCTGCATTTATCTCATCTCCCCTGACTCTTACCTATCCCATCACCACTCACTACCCCACACCTTTCCTCACAGTGCCCAAAAAAAGAAACCCCCCCCTCACAAGACTTACCCAGCAGCCATACGAAGCGCTTCCCATGGAGTGATCAACCCAACACGTCCCTGTAGCTGTACACACAGGCAGATCCACCATTAATATTGGTCTGGCTGAAGACCGTTGTACATCATCCTTTGCACGCAGACCTCCAGCACGTACATGAACGGTCCACATGGCCCCCAGTAATGGGGCCTGTCAACACACGCACACACACAGACCCTCAAGCCATGAATAATGAGGTTGACCCATTTGCCTTCAGGAAAACACCTCTCACACACACAGTGTTGGGAATGTCAACTTAAAACCCGTCATTTCCACTGAGGACATGTACTACTCGCCACCAAATATTCTTCTCCAAATTCAATATTTGAAAGTCGAATATATGGGAGGTGTAGAGAACACACAGCAGCTGCAGCACATCGAATCATGAAACACTTGTCTTGTTGGGAAGACATATTGCCGAAGTCATCCCTGCTAAACATCTGGTTTTCGCTCAGAACCGAAGAGATATAAAGGTCTTGAACTTTCCTCACACCTCAAGAGATATCTCTTTTCCTCTCATCTATCAAGCTATCGTATGAAGGAGAATAAGAAGAAGAGATGTGATAGAAAACAGAATGCGAAGCCTACCAGCACGAAGAGAGAAACCATTGCAAGTTATGGCGGAGAGGAGCACCGTCGGGTTCTGTTGCCAAGCCACCCCCTGTAGACGGAGGAGGAGGAGGAGGAGGAGGAGGCGGAGGGGCTGAAGGAGAGAGAGAGGCCCCTCGCCTCGTTACCTGGGGAGGGACCAACTAGAGACGCTTAGCCCAGAGCCTCGAGAGGACGTGCCTGAAGAAGGGAGGGAGGTAAGGAGGGAAGGACGGAGGGAAGGAGGGAGGGAGGGAGAGAAGGAAGGAAGGAGGGCAAGCGAACGACCGTGTTAGTCCCAGCATCTGAGGAACTGATGACGTTAAGACCAGACGAACTGATCAAAAACAAAGAAAAAAATAGACGTATCTGACAACGTTACACAGACAAGTGTACCACAGACACGGACGTCTGTCGTGTGTACAGCCATACCTCAACTGGCAAAAAGCATATGAGACTTAACAGACGAGGTTATAGGATAAATGACACAACAGACCTTCACAGACAAATGATAAGAGACGTCAGTAACAGGCGTCTCAGACATAGGCCATCTGCGTCAGTGGTCAGACAGAAGACCACACATCACAGAAACAACAGATGACATAGATCAAAGACATGTAAACAATAGAAACGAAGAAATATGAAGGAAATAAACAAAATAGACAAAACAATGACAGAATAGGTCAAAGTAGTCAAACAGTCACGAAGACCAAACATTATGCAAAGTATTTATGTATCTCTGTATGTGTCACATATTCACAAGTGACAGACACTTATAAAGACATTTATGTAACAGACATAAAGAACAGATGGAGGGGAGCGGCGGCCCCTACCCTAGTGAAGCAAGCAGCCAGCCAAGGGAGGGAGATGGGATGTGGGTTAGGCAGAATAAATCAGTTATTGAATTTAAACCTTTTCCCCCATTCAGCAGAAAAACCAATTGAATGTAACAGTTTTTTTCCGGCAGTTTATTGTTCGCTTCTCGCAAATGATGAGCAGACCTTTTTTTTTTTTTTTTTGGTTCCTTCCCTTAAAAGACTCCCTTAACGACTACTTTAACCAGGCGGGGCTTTTTATGTGGGAGAGTAATGATGGTGGTTTGTTGGTCTGCGTTGAGAGAGAGAGAGAGAGAGAGAGAGAGAGAGAGGTCTGCGATTGCTATTTGTGTATTACTGAGAGAGTTTTATACTCATGTTGACCCGTCTCTCAACCTTGTACATATGTATCGTGTCATTATTCCTATGTAAGTATCCTAAAACACACACACACACACACACACACACACACAGGTACACCTAAGCCTAAGCCAGGTAACCATTTATCGACCAGCCCCGAGAGGGAGGATGAAGACCTGGGTTGGGTGTAGGCCGACTGCCACGCCCAGGATTCGAACCCATAAGCAATGTCCGACACCAGGCTGGCCCGTGGTGACTCATGGTCAGTAAGCACTACATCACGGTGTGTGCATATGTGTCTATAAAAGGTATATATATATATATATATATATATATATATATATATATATATATATATATATATATATATATATATATATATATATATATCGTTCAGGCATAAACATCTATGTATTTGCCTGCGTTTGTAAAGTATGTACATCTGGCTGTCCATATTCTCACACAGTCGTGTGAGACTGCTCATAAAGCAGGACAGACAGACTGAGGTAAAGACCTGTTTGTTCTGTTACACATTATGAGACTCGTGAGAGTGTTCTCACAAGCATACACTCGGGCTGGAGGGACCTCAAAAGCAATCGAGTCAGTGGATACACAAGTGAGTCAAAATTCTGACTTTATTTGGTGGAAGGAGAATGAGAAAGAAGCTGCCGTGTAAGGGATTTAGTAAGGAAATGGTACATATATGCCTCTAGAATCTATAGTAACTATAGATTAATTTCGACGTAAGAATATACGGTGTTTAACACTATATTCCCATGGATTACTTACCAAACAGCTTTAGTGATTAAACTGGTGAGAGGAATTGCCCCAGGGCAAGAGTCACCCCCCAAAAAAACCCTCATGGCAAATAGTTATCATCATAAAGATAAAGGGGATGATTAAGACGGAAAGAGACAAGACAAAGGGAAGAGATAATGACACCACATCAAGATAATATTACCATTAGTGACACCCCTGTCTACCAGTGATCTGCTTCCCTTGGGGTTAACACTTGACAATGGGATGTCTTCACAATGACCCCCAGTGGATCACTGACCCTCCCTGCCTCCCTGCTGCCTCTTACTCCCCGGTGGATCACTGATCCTCCCTTCCTCCCTGTTGCCTCTTACCCCCGGTGGATCACTGACCCTCCCTGCCTCCCTGCTGCCTCTTACTCCCCGGTGGATCACTGATCCTCCCTTCCTCCCTGTTGCCTCTTACCCCCGGTGGATCACTGACCCTCCCTGCCTCCCTGTTGCCTCTTACCCCCGGTGGATCACTGATCCTCCCTTCCTCCCTGTTGCCTCTTACCCCCGGTGGATCACTGACCCTCCCTGCCTCCCTGTTGCCTCTTACTCCCCGGTGGATCACTGACCCTCCCTGCCTCCCTGCTGCCTCTTACTCCCCGGTGGATCACTGATCCTCCCTTCCTCCCTGTTGCCTCTTACCCCCGGTGGATCACTGACCCCCCCTGCCTCCCTGTTGCCTCTTACTCCCCGGTGGATCACTGACCCTCCCTGCCTCCCTGATGTCTCTTACCCCCGATGGATCACTGACCCTCGCTGCCTCCCTGATGTCTCTTACCCCACCGTTTATCCCTACCTGCCGATCCCAGACCGTGGCCCTGAATCAGTCCTTTGAAGGTAGAGGCACGGCGAGGTAATCACAATCCTCCACTTCCCAAGATTAGGATGAAGATTTTTAAAATCCTTACAACCGTCGTTAGGTCTTGTGGTGGTGTGTGTGACGAGGAGCACCTCCAGCTACTGACGAGGAGCACCTCCAGCTACTGACGAGGAGCACCTCCAGCTACTGACGAGGAGCACCTCCAGCTACTGACGAGGAGCACCTCCAGCTTCTGACGAGGAGCACCTCCAGCTACTGACGAAGAACACCTTGAGCTACTGACGAGGAGCACCTCCAGCTACTGACGAGGAGCACCTCCAGCTACTGACGAGGAGCACCTCCAGCTACTGACGAGGAGCACCTCCAGCTACTGACGAGGAGCACCTCCAGCTACTGACGAGGAGCACCTCCAGCTACTGACGAAGAACATCTTGAGCTACTGACGAGGAGCACCTCCAGCTACTGACGAAGAGTACCTACAGCTACTGACGAGGAACACCTCCGGCTACTGACGAGGAGCATCTCCAGCTACAACCGAGGAACACCTCTATATACTGACGAGGAGCACCTCCAGCTGCCGTTTGAGGAACTCCTCCAGTCGCTAAATCAAACATGAAAGGCGGTGAAGGTAAAAAGATGACCCCTCCCCCCCCTCCCGTGTGTGTGTGTGAGTGTGTGTATGTGTGAGTGTGTGTGTGTGTGTGTGTGTGTGTGTGTGTGAAAGAGGCGTGGAGGAAAGCGAGCGGTTCTTCCTTCTGTTGTCGTGGTATGGGTCGGGGAGGAGGAGGAGGAGGAGGAGGGAACAGGGGGACGGGGGAGGTGGAGGGACGACCCCTGGCGATGGTGACGATGATGCTGATCGAGTGATGGAAAAAACCTCCTTTTTATGGGGATTTTTCCCCTCTAAGAGGCGGCCTCGACCTGCAGGTCGTGTCCGCAGTAAGCAAGACGACCAGACCTTACTCCCCTCGACGCGCCTCCTTCGCCAACCCTCCCACCCATAGAGTCTTTTGTCGCCTTTTGTCAAAGGGAACGGCGGCCCTTGTCAGTCAGTCCTCTCTCTCTCTCTCTCTCTCTCTCTCTCTCTCTCTCTCTCTCTCTCTCTCTCTCTCTCTCTGCTGCTGCTGCTGCTGCTAACACAGGTAGACTATGGGGGGACTTGTGGCCCTCTAGCGAGCGATGCCCTCCTCCCCTGCGCCGGAGTGGGTCGGCCTGTGTGGGGCCTCCACACAGCTGCTCGTAGTAAATCACGTCACTTTCGCATCTTGTGTAGCGCCACCGTCGCCTTCAAGGGTGTGGCGAGGAGAAGGAGGAGGAAGGGTGAGGGGGGCTGAGCTCTCTCTCTCTCTCTCTCTCTCTCTCTCTCTCTCTCTCTCTCTCTCTCTCTCTCTCTCTCTCTCTGAGATGACATGACAACCAGCGACTCGAGATGACCCCGGGCGAACTGGATGAGCTACAGTTACGAATATTGCAAAATTATCAACAAGCAGAAACATCAAGGTGACCTAATACTGTGTATACCTCTTTAGTAACCCTGGGGGATAACTTCATTCCCTGAGCGAGAGAGAAAAAATTGGGGCTGAAAAATACATTTAGTGTACAAACAAGCAAAAAAAATGTATTAGTGAGGTGGAATAAATATATTCAAAATGTTTCTCATTCCAGAAGTTATTATAAGATGGCAGTGATGCTATGTTTCCCATTCGAACCAAGTGTTGTTGGCGAATGATAATATAGATATATTACTCCTGGTACGGTACCTTCTCCCTGGACATACAGGTAATATGTGGCCAATATGTACACAAAGAGAGAGAGAGAGAGAGAGAGAGAGAGAGAGAGAGAGAGAGAGAGAGAGAGAGAGAGAGAGACTTTGTTTGTTTGCTTCTTTCTTGTCTTCACCACCATCTTCAAAGTCAAGTGGGTACGTGACTGAGGGCACCACACGTCAGGCGAGTGTGTCTTTGAGCGCCCCCAGCTAAATGAGTGTGTCTGTTAAGTGACTCTGGCCAGGTAAGTGTGTCTGTTAAGTGACTCTGGCCAGGTAAGTGTGTCTGTTAAGTGACTCTGGCCAGGTAAGTAAGAGTATAAGTGCCTCTGGCCATATCAGTGTGTCTCGGATCCCCCTACCCCCCCTCCAACATCCCCCCCCAATTAAAATCATTGTTAATCCCATTAGCATAAGACCTCGGGGGGGATGGGGAAAGGGAGGGAGGGGGGGGGGAGATCGGAGAGGAGGAGGAGGAGGAGGAGGAGGATTGGGGAGGGGTGGGGGTGGGGGTGGGGGGGGGATCAATACACAGGAATAGCACTGTTTACGTTTTGCTGCTCGAATAATCCCCCTCCCCTCCCCCCCCCCCACACACTCCCCCGTGTTTGAACTTAATCTCCATACATCAACAAGTGCGGAATCGCCTACGATGGCCGAGGTTAAACTTAAGCCTTATGACACCACGGTGTAAGACCGAGATTCCCTATGAGAGGGAGGTTGGAAAATAGTTTCAAATCTTTGGGAACGACTAATCTTGTCAAATTGGTTCAGTCGTTTTAAAAGTGATTAGGTATTTTTTTTGGTAACATTTCCGTAATATATATATATATATATATATATATATATATATATATATATATATATATATATATATATATATATATATATATATATTCCTATGAGTCCACGGTGAAAATGAAACACGATAAGTTCCCAAGTGCACTTTCGTGTAATAATCACATCATCAGGGGAGACATAAGAGAGAAATATAACAGTCAGTTGATATACAACGAATAGACGTAGCTATAACGCCATTTGGTAAACATGTGATCGTCCAAGACAGACAACGAGCGAATCATAAACTTATTATGTGGACAAGTACGTGAATAGTTTACAAATCTTATCAACAATAATGTTATCGAATCTGTGTAGACCTTCACTAATATAAAGGTTGTAATTCTTTGTGTATTTAATAGTAGAAGATTTAATGATATTTCTCGTGGTACTGGAGTTAGATTTCATAACTGAGATGGCATTACTCCAGTCAATACAATGATCATAGTTTTTAACGTGATTAAACAAGGCATTTGATTCGTGTCCCGTTCTTATACTATATTAATGTTGCTTTCGTCTAGCAGAAAGATCCTTACCAGTCTGCCCAACATAAAACTTATGTATATATATATATATATATATATATATATATATATATATATATATATATATATATATATATATATATATATATATATATATATATATATATATGACTATTTTTTCTTCTGGATATCATCTGGAATTGGTTATTAATATAGACGCGTTCTCTGAGCTATATACCAAAGTGGCCTCAGTGTAAACATTGCAGGAGAGGAGCTTTGGCTTCGACCATGAGAGACTTGTTGTTCCATGACGTCCCAGTTACTAGAAACGATCTCCAGATAATGCATCTATAGCAGGAATTATGATATAGCTATAGCTCAGGGAATAAGAGGAGGAAGAGGATGAGGATGAGGGAGACCTGTCTGGAAGAGGAGGAAGAGATCTGCCTTGAAGAAGAGGAAGAGATCTGCCTGGGAGAAGAGAAGGGAGATCTGCGACTGCAAAGTCATGCACAACACAATAAGCAAGAATCTTTTTCCCTCTGTCTCAAAGAGGAGTTAGTCAGGTGGTGTGTGTGTGTGTGTGTGTGTGTGTGTGTATGTGTGTGTGTGTGTGTGTGTGTGTGTGTGTGTGTGTGTGTGTGTGTGTGCCTCACAGTTTGCCACGTGTCTCCCACAACACGTCCACGATCCGCTCACAGAAAGGAGAGAGAGAGAGAGAGAGAGAGAGAGAGAGAGAGTCGTGTGTCATCTCTCTCTCTCTCTCTCTCTCTCTCTCTCTCTCTCTCTCTCTCTCTCTCTCTCTCTCTCTCTCTCTCTCTCTCTCTCTCTCTCTCTCCTACTCACAGGGGCGCCCGTCCCTCCAAGCCATCCAATCCAAGAGCCTTGGACAGAGACCCGGACAAAGACGCTACAAAAATTAAAAGGAAATAAAAAAGGAGGGACGAGAAGGACCAAGAAGGAGGGGATGGGGGAGGGAGCAGGGCAATCCCCCTCCCTCTCCTCCTCCTCCTCCTCCTCCTGAGCAAAGAAGGTCTGCTGAGCCTCCTGCAGGGGGTTGGGGGAGGCTGGAGGCGCATCGCGTGGCTTTCAGGATCTGAGGATTTTTCAAAGCTCTTCCTTCTTCTTCGTCGTCTTCTCCTCCTCCTCCTCCTCCTCCTCCTCCTCTCCCTCCTCCTCCTCCTGGGTCCCATCATCCACCCATACGCTCCTTTTCTGAGCCGTTGACCCCACCTTCCCTCCCTCCCTCCCTTGCTCCCTCCCCTCCCTCCTGGCACCATACCAAAGACCACCACCCTCTTCCCCTCCCTCCATCGGCTCCTTCCCTCTTTCCTTTCCTCTCCCTCAGCTCCCATCTTCCCTCCATCCCTCCTTCTCTCTTAACTCCCTCCCTACCTCCCTCCTCTCCTCTCCCTCGACTCGCTCCCTCCCTCCCTCCTTTCCTCTCCCTTGACTCGCTCCCTCCCTCCCTCCTTTCTATATTCGTTCGAAATCCGAAAGACTTTTCCTTTAGCTTTACTGAATATCCCATTACGTCATCAAGGTATTCCAAATATACACTGTAGGGCCATTGATGACTACCCTCAACAATTACCCTTAGCAATTACCCCTTAACAATTACCCCTTAACAATTACCCCTTGATAAGCAACCTGATTATCTCCTGTTATCTTGTGCCACTTGGCCCTATCGTCAGACATTCAACTTTCAGCCACCTACAGAGGAAGGTTGAAATTACTTCTTGATTCCCTGGGGCCCTTCTCCTCTCTTGAACGTGGGGGAGAGAGAGAGAGAGAGAGAGAGAGAGAGAGAGAGAGAGAGAGAGAGAGAGAGAGAGAGAGAGAGAGAGAGAAAAGTATGGGAATAATCTCAATGGAACTACCAAGGTGCTACAGGAGGGTCTCTGTCCCCGTAGATACTGCAGGAATTATCAACTGAAGCTGGGTGGAAGGTGGCACTGGGGGGCCAGAGAGGGCTAAGCCACACCTGGGGGACACCTTAGCAAGATCTTTCGTCTGAGCGAGAGTGTTCTAATTACGTGCCTGGAGTTGATGATGGCCAGTGGTTTCCAGGGGGTTTCTTTCCAGCTTTCCTTTCTCGGTATCTGATTCTGCTCGAGGGGAAAAGAAACCCCACTCTCTCTCTCTCTCTCTCTCTCTCTCTCTCTCTCTCTCTCTCTCTCTCTCTCTCTCTCTCTCTCTCTCTCTCTCTCTCTCTCTCTCTCTCTCTCTCTCTCTCTCTGACACTTTTAGAAACCATCCAATACTGTATAATCATCTCTCTCAGACACTTTAGAAACCCCTTTTCATCACAATACTTTACAAACTGCTCTCCTTTGTTCTTTAGAAACCGTTCTTTACTACATACTCGCCAAGCACTTTAGAACCCGCTCAGCTTCATACTTAACAAAACTTCCTCTTGGGTACTTTCTAAAACACTTTTCACCAAATACTTTACAAAACACTCTTCACTAAATACTTTACAAACTTTTCTCTCAAGCACTTTAGAAAACTCTTTTGGCACTTGTTTCATACACCCGTCTCCCACATACTTTCAGAAAAACACTTTTCATTTCACACTTTACAAACCTCTCTCCTAAAATGGCTCCAGAAAACAATTTTGTGACGTCAATCTTTACAGACCTTTCTCTTACATACTTTAGAAACCACTCTGCATATATGACCAACCTGGCTCACCCACGCACTCTAGAGACCGTTTAGAAACCACTCTGCATATTTGACCAACCTGGCTCACCCACGCACTCTAGAGACCGTTGCTCATTACCATTTAACACACCTCTCCCTCCATCAGGTTGAGAAAGCCTTTAAACACCATCATATATATATATATATATATATATATATATATATATATATATATATATATATATATATATATATATATATATATATATATATATATATATATTCCTATGAGTCCACGGGGAAAATGAAACACGATAAGTTCCCAAGTGCACTTTCGCGTGATAATCACATCATCAGGGGAGACACAAGAGAGAAATATGTCAGTTGATATACATCGAAGTGACGTAGCTAGGACGCCATTTGGTCAACATATATACGTGTGTGTGTGTGTGTGTGTGTGTGTGTATGTCATACATTACCAGGCAGAGGTCAGATGTTTTCCTGAGTAACGAAAGATGTTAGACGACCCTCGAGTATCGGGGTCATCATCTCGTGATCTCTGCCGTAATAACACTACGGAGACCGACGACTACCTGCCCTGCTTGCACCAGCTGAGGGGGACTCGATCGCCTCTCTCTCTCTCTCTCTCTCTCTCTCTCTCTCTCTCTCTCTCTCTCTCTCTCTCTCTCTCTCTCTCTCTCTCTCTCTCTCTCTCTCTCTCTCTCTCTCTCTCCTCCTGTTCCATTTTACCGAACTGACCGACTCTGTTCCACTCGTGAGATTATTAATAATCTGTTACAGCTGGGAAGGGGCAGGGAGGTGGGGGCCGGGGCACGGCGGGGCGGGGCGATGCTGGGTGGGGCGGGGTGGGGCACGGCGGGGCGGGGCGATGCTGGGTGGGGCGGGGTGGGGCGGAGCAGTCTGTTTATGAACCGTCCCACATCTCTGTCTCTTTTATCCTCTGAAGGTAAATAAACACTGGATCTAATATACCTCTTTATGTTTTTATTAATTCTGACGTTAATGCCTCCAGCCCAACAGTGAGGTTGTCTGTTGGCGGCTCAGACTGTGTGGTAACGTGATACCAAGTGTGTATACACACTTGATGGGGGCAGCAGCCAGCACACTTGGCCTGCTTGGCGATTTCTATATTTAGCCGGTACTTGCTTATTGGCAGTTACCTCACAATGGTTCCTTTCTGTAGCATATGATCCGGGTCTTTTGGCTCCTTCTTCCAAGCCATTCACAGGACGTGGGAACCACCAACTCCACGTCCCTCCAAAACATCACAAGCGACTTCCACTCACACGTCTCTTAATACCTTCGACCCCCTTGCCTCGTCCTCCACAACAACACAGGTCCCTCTTCAGCCTCTTCCTCAGTACCTGGAACCCTCCACTTCCCTCCAGAATATAAGTTACCCTCATCTATAATGTCTCTCAGTACTTGGGGCCCTTCCGCTGCCCTCCACAGCACCCACCGTCCGGAGCTCCTCAAGGGAAGTGTTTACACAATGCCCTTCGCTTAGCGAGGATGACCTCTCGTTCACCTCCCTCCCCCCCGCCAGGTGGCCGCACACACACACACACACACACACACACACACACACACACACACACTCTACCTCCTTCCCTCCTCCCTCCTCCCTCCTCCCTCCTCCTCCTCCTCCTCCTCCTCCAACCTTAAGAACTCTGGTCCTCAAGAGGCCTTAACTCACTCCAACTTAACGCACTCATCTCTCTGTTTACCTGTAACCTGTACGTAATTACCTCAACTGGGAGGTACCAGCTGGTGTGTGTGAGTGTGTGTGTGTGTGTGTGTGTGTGTGTTTGTGTGATCTTGATAACAGAACGAACAGATCCATGGCTATCATTCTCCTTAAATGCCATAATGTTCTATGATATTCCTACAGACGTGAGCTGTCCGTGAGGAAGAAAAGGTTACCAATAGGAATGAGTCTGGTGAGAAGCTAGTCTAATGGACAGCTGGTAATTGGATTGCGAAGGAGGTAGTTGATGAACGCCGTCAGCCAAGCTTACAAACAGGTGTCAGCTTAAGCTTTAAGGTGAATGACTTACGACAAAAGATGGTCAGATAATCATCTTTCTTTTCGAGGGAGTGAGTGAGGCTTTAGCAATCATAATAATCTACTTTGTTACATTATGTTAACTGAATATTCAACTCGTGTTAGATTTGTTCTTAAAGCAAGAGGAAGGCGCGTTTGGGAAGGGAAGAGTGTGTGTGTGTGTGTGTGTGTGTGTGTGTGTGTGTGTGTGTGTGTGTGTGTGTGTGTGTGTGTGTGTGTGTGTGTGTGTGTATAAGTCATATTTTCACCCTGAAGTTGCAGGGAGAATTCGAAAGCAAACATCTATAGTTACAATGCAAATGATAAGGTTCATTGCAAAGCTCTCTGGGAAGGACTTACGTACATATGGTATGTGGGGGAAAAGACTTTTTTCAACATAGTGAAGGTTACTTAGAGTGAAGGAAGAGCTTGTGTGTGTGTGTGTGTGGGGAGGGAGGCTACATGATGGTATGAACGAATGGGCTGAAGTAAATATGTGAGTGTGTCTGGGTTAATGTAACTTCAAATCAGGATTGCACAAAAGCCTTTTCTGGATGGTGTAATTCGTGGTGGGGTGATTGTGGGGGTGATGACCACAGGAAGAAATTAAAGCGCTGGCACAGTTGCTGTATGCAGATGATGTAGTGTTGTTGGCTGACTTAGAGGAATAACTAGAATGATGAACTGGTTTGACGATGGTGCCAGCCTGGGGTAAAAGCAAATAAAAGTATGACATTGATCACTGAATGGGTTGTGATAGGAGTAGATTGATACATTTAGCGGTTAATGGGCTGTGATAGGAATTAATAGGAATAAATGCGAATAGAAGTAATAGATTGGTCATTAAATGGGTTGTGATAGGAAGTGACAGGAATAAATGCGAATAGAAGTAATAGATTGGTCATTAAATGGGTTGTGATAGGAGTATGAATAGGAGTATGGACGAAGAATGGCAATGAATTGGTCAAATGCGATTGGAGATGAGAGTGGAATTGATAGAAGTCTGTTTAGTGAAGATGAAATTGTGGCAGACGTGTGTGGTAGATAACTGGGAGGAAGGATGGTAGTGGGAGAAGTAAGGATAAGAATGCAGTCACGTAGACCAAAGTGAGGAGGTACCATGAAAACTCTCGTGAATGAAGAAGGAAATAAGCACAGAGAGTGAAAGAAGTTTTCATGAAAGGATCACTTGTCTCACATCTGAAACCTGCTTACCTCACCATCTGCCTCACCTCCTCCCAGCTCACCTCTGCCCACCTCACCTCCTCCTACCTCACCTCTGCCCACCTCACCTCTGCCCACCTCACATATCTTCGGTGGAATGTCGTTGCGTTTGCCACAGACCATTTGGGATCGACCACAAGTTCTTGGTCAAGTCTTTTTGAATGTGATTTAGTGACAAGACACACGCAGGCGCCACGTTCTACAAGATGATTGAAAATTACACAGAAAAAAGATAAAAAAAGAGCTAGTTTAAGTGTACTTAGTAAGTTATGTACAATGATATTGTCTTTGTAACGTGTAATATAGTTTTTTTTTACGTCTCACGAATAAGGACGATCAATCAATAGGTCTTACGCACGACGACAGACATACAGTATGTCCTACGCATGAAGACGGACACTCAGTACGTCTTACGCACGAGGACGGACAATCAGTACGTCTTACGCACAAGGACACACAATTAGTATAACTTATACACAAGAACAATCAATCAATCGCATTCTGTTCTATGATCTGATTCACATGATTCGTGTTCTCAGCCTTGATTCGAACCACATGATTCGCTGTGTGCTCCGTGAACTTCTCCGAGTGGCCTCGAGTCCTCTCCCGTGATTCGAACCGGGCGATCCGTGTCCCGTGGCGTGATTCGAACCAACGAAGCTCAACGAACTAACACTTGGCCGACTCCGTCTCCCACCGCGACGTGACTCGCCCATGCGGAATCTCCTCCCCAAAGCCGTGCAGCGAGGGAGGTACACACCGAGTCCTCCGGAGGGACATCCGTGTCCCCTCAACCCTTCAAGGAACCTCCTGACTCCGTGTTTCTGTCTCTTCCAGACGCAATCGGGTCTACCGGGTCATCAAAACCTCCTCCCACAACACCTGGCATAATTCGTTGCACCGAAGAAATTCGAGAAATACAAACGTCTATGTATATACATGGACTCCACATATTTCATAGCCTGAAAGTAGGTATTTTTTTTTAAAAAGGAATAAGAAAATGAATATATGATTCCTTTCCTGTGTTTAAAAACGCTGGTGATAGGCCCAGCTGAGGTCAAGGGTTCAACCATGGACAAATATGTCTAAACGTGTTGACACAAATATTATCTTTCTCCTATTTTTGTAAGACATGTATGATTATATCCTTGGAATAAAGATGCGCTTGATAAAAGCTTGATGACAAGCTTAGCTGACAAGTTTAGCTGACGTAGGATGAGCTGATGGTGGGAGAAAAAATATTCTAAGTCCTATGACAGAAATTGTTTCTTTAAGATATTGATAAGAATGAGGCAGGACGGTTGGAGATAACCGATGCCTCTCCTGGTGGAGCTGATAACATGGTAGAGGCAATCGCAGAGTTCCCTTATCCAGAAGCAAATCGAGTTTAATCCTTAACGAGGCGAAAAATGAATATATATATTTCTTTTTCAGTGCTTAAGTTAATACAGGTAGAGATGACTGACATGACTGAGGGAATATAGAGTATCAGATCTTCTTTTGGAAGCAGTAGATAGATTTATTTTATGGAAGGTGTTGAGGTAGAGGATACAACGTGGTTCAGATTCAAGTCGAAGGAGTGTTTTGAGGAGCTTTTGAGATCAGATCTGTTGAAAGTGAGAGGAGAAAGTAAGGTGTGTTGTGAGAGAAAGGGGAGCTCGGGTTTCAACATGGAGGAAGAGAAAGAGAGAGAGAGTAGTGTTGTGAGAGTAGGAGATTCGAGTGTGTTGAGAGACAAGAGGATTATAGATTCAGAAACTGTGGAGATCTGGGTGTGCCTCAGGATTCTGTCTTGACTAATCTCTGACCCTCGCTGTCCTGTGGACTGTGGCTGTGTGGGTCTGTATGCTGTGGCCGTGTGGGCTGAAGGCCTATGGCTCCTGCTGTGGCACTTAATATAGTTCTTGCTGCTTCTGTTGCTGCTTCTGTTGCTGCTTCTGTTGCTGCTACTGTTGCTGCTTCTGTTGTTGCTTCTGTTGCTGCTTCTGTTGCCGCTTCTGTTGCCGCTTCTGTTGCATTAGAGTATATCTCTGTAGGTCAACATGGCTCCCTGCTCTCCTCCCACCCTCCTCCCATCGCCGGGTTCCCCCCCAGGGCAATATGAGGAGGACTTTGATTAATTAAGGTCTGGCTCATTAACCTCGTAGGAGTCAACAGTGTAGAGGACAGCATTAGGTCAGTGTAATCCTCACAGCTATACTATGATCAGTGTGACAGACACTGAGAGCTATGTGATGTGTCTTATTTCTATCTGTCTTTGCCAAGCAGTGTTGATATGATGGAGACTTTGAGAAAAAGCAAGGATGCCATTTGTAATGTCTCCACCCCAATATTTCGATAAGGGAGGAGTATTATCATCATATCTACAACTCATAAGTTCTATGTATAACATTACTACCTCAGGACTTCCTTTTCATACGGTTCTTGCAGCAGCTTCAAGGCTGCGCTCCGTCCAGGAGCGGGGTAATGACGGTTTCTTTTGGAGTGAGAAAGTGCAGTGCCCTGGACGAGACAGTAGTCCATTACGTTCTTTGATGATGATGATGCAACCTCGCTGCTGCTGGTGGCTTGTTCGCCGAATGAGAGAGAGAGAGAGAGAGAGAGAGAGAGAGAGAGAGAGAGAGAGAGAGAGAGAGAGAGAGAGAGAGGTATCAAATCTCAGCAACAGATGTACAGTAAACACTTGTAAAACAGAGATGCTAGTCAGTATACGTGCCCTTGTAAATTGAAATGATAGCTTATGTACACCACTGTAAATCAGTTTAATTATAGATCAGTAACTACCTAAATCAATACGTTGATGGATATGTTCCTATGTAAATCAATATTATCATAGATATGCAAGATTGTAAATCTAAATAGTAATCAGTATATACTCTTGTAAATGAGACAAGTAATCGATATACACGTCTGTAAATCAGTACATTAACAGATCTTCAACTGTGTAAACAAATATGATATCGAAATAGGTATGAACGTCTGTAAATCAGTATTATGAAATATACGCCAATGTTATGAAATAGATAAAATCCCCTCTAATTCAGCACACTGATAGATAGGCAGCCTCTGTAATTCAGTATATCAATACATATCCCAAACTGTAAATCTGCTTAAGAAGAGAGACGTGATTCTGTAAACGAATACCATGAGGGAACTCTAATGCAGGATCATAATCAATATGCATATCTGTAAATCCGTAAATTACTAGCCATGCAGTTCTGTAAATCAAAACAACTGTCTGCATACACCTCTGTAAATCAATACGGGAATCTGCAGGAAGCTCTGTAAATCAGTACAGCATGCTATACACAGCTCTGTAAATCAGTACAGCATGCTATACACAGCTCTGTAAATCAGTGCTGTAGTATCCATAGAGCGCTGTACATCAAGAGAATGATCCATGCATAGCTATGTACATCTTCAATTAAATCACTAAAACGTCTATACGTGTCCATACTAGAATAAATACATAGGTTAATTTTCTATACTGGACAATCATCTTAGGAAAAAAAAGAAAGTGAAAATATTTAACAAAGATTATGGCATCCTCTTGACCCCCTAAGACTGGAAATAGACCTCCCCTCAAGGTCCATTTTTCACCATTAGGGTAACCCTAAGTCGACCGTATTATCTGTAGATTATATTTCTAAGTCAAAAAAAAATAAGTTGACCCTTAAATCAGATTCCCTCCCTTTGACATTACACCATTTGTTTACTCGCCCTGTTTTTTTTACGCCCTTTGTTTGCTCCCCACCCCCCCCCTCCATCGTTTTTTACACCCTTTGTTTGCTCCCTCCCCCCTTTTTTACCCCATTACCCTTCGTTATCAGTCACTATCAGGAATATATATACATATATATATATATATATATATATATATATATATATATATATATATATATATATATATATATCTTATCATATGTCTTCAAGTCATATCTTTTCGTGCCCTTGCCCGACGGACCACCGTCATCAACAAAGACCTGTGTGGTCCTCCCAGATAAAACCACCATTAGCATTTAAATTATTCTCATACTCTATCTTCAGGGCGGCGGGGTTTTTTTTTTTTTTCTTCATCTTCTCGTGTTAGATGAGAGGCTTGGGGAGGAGGAGGGAGGACGAGGGAGAGTAGGGAGAGGTGGGTGGCAAGGGAGAGCAGGTTCGGTGGTGGGGGATAGAGAGAGAGAGAGAGAGAGAGAGAGAGAGAGAGAGTTTACAGATCTCATATCATCGTTGTCAAGTGTCGCCTCGTCCTCCAGAGTGGTGCAGTCGTGCTCAGTGGTCGTACCGTCCTGCTCAAGGATCGTACCGTCCTGCTCAAGGGTCGTACCGTCGTACTCAAGGGTCGTACCGTCGTGCTCAAGGGTCGTACCGTCGTCCTCAAGGATCGTACCCGTCGTGCTGAAGGGTCGTACCGTCGTGCTCAAGGGTCGTACCTGTCGTGCTCAAGGATCGTACCCGTCGTGCTCAAGGGTCGTACCGTCGTGCTCAAGGGTCGTACCTGTCGTGCTCAAGGGTCGTACCCGTCGTGCTCAAGGGTCGTACCTGTCGTGCTCAAGGATCGTACCGTCGTGCTCAAGGGTCGTACCCGTCGTGCTCAAGGGTCGTACCCGTCGTGCTCAAGGGTCGTACCTGTCGTGCTCAAGGATCGTACCGTCGTGCTCAAGGGTCGTACCGTCGTGCTCAAGGGTCGTACCCGTCGTGCTCAAGGGTCGTACCTGTCGTGCTCAAGGATCGTACCCGTCGTGCTCAAGGGTCGTACCGTCGTGCTCAAGGGTCGTACCCGTCGTGCTCAAGGGTCGTACCCGTCGTGCTCAAGGGTCGTACCTGTCGTGCTCAAGGATCGTACCGTCGTGCTCAAGGGTCGTACCGTCGTGCTCAAGGGTCGTACCCGTTGTGCTCAAGGGTCGTACCGTCGTGCTCAAGGATCGTACCCGTCGTGCTCAAGGGTCGTACCCGTTGTGCTCAAGGATCGTACCCGTCGTGCTCAAGGGTCGTACCGTCGTGCTCAAGGGTCGTACCTGTCGTGCTCAAGGGTCGTACCCGTCGTGCTCAAGGGTCGTACCTGTCGTGCTCAAGGGTCGTACCGTCGTGCTCAAGGGTCGTAACCCCTCGTGCCCAAAGCGTTATCACAAAAGTTACACACAAAAAAAATTCTCATTATCTGTAAGCTCACCTGACGTCCATAAACACCAAAATCCGACTGTTTCTTAAAAAATAGATTTTTTTCCTCCTACAAAATATATCTGTCAGTCACGTGATAGCGAGAGTGTATATATACACTATAATGTATTAATACAATAGGGAAGGAGCACCTGAGGTACTGTATAAACTTCAACTGTAATACATTGGTGGCATTGTCTGGTTTGATATCTTCATGTTACTGTGTGTGTGTGTGTGTGTGTGTGTGTGTGTGTGTGTGTGCGCGCGGGGGTAGAGTGGCTGGGGATGAGGGAGTGGGGAGAAGCTGGGGAGAGGATGGGGAAATGGGGAGGATACTTCTTTCTCCCCGGATCGAGAGTAAGCGATCTCTCTCTCTCTCTCTCTCTCTCTCTCTCTCTCTCTCTCTCTCTCTCTCTCTCTCTCTCTCTCTCTCTCTCTCTCTCTCTCCCCAGAGAGAGAGAGAGAGAGAGAGAGAGAGAGAGAGAGAGAGAGAGAGAGAGAGAGAGAGCTAGCTCTACCCTAAGCCTAAGCTGGGGAGAGTAGTTTATATTATGTTCAGCTTGTAATCACCGCTTGGCGCCTGGAGGGACATAAGGGCCAAGGAGACATTAAGGTGATTACAGCATTACTTTCCCCGCTTAATGCGCCTTTGATGACCATCGAGGTTCCTGGTGACCACCCACCCACCCCCACGCCTGGTGAAGGGGTCATGGGGAGATACGGGGAGGTGAGAGTGGGTGAGAGAGAAGGGAGAGTGAGAGTGAGAGGGAGGAAGGGAGGGAGGGAGGGAGTGAAGGAAGGGAGGGTGAAAAAGATGGAAGGGGAAAGTGAGGGAAGGAGGGAGGGAGGGAGGGTGGTAATGGGTAATGGGATGGGGAGTTTAAGGAAGGAAGAATATTAAGTCTCAGGGAGTGAGAGGGGCGGGAGAGCCTTACGTTCTCGTATGTGACAATAGAAGTGAAATAACGTCCTCTCTCTCTCTCTCTCTCTCTCTCTCTCTCTCTCTCTCTCTCTCTCTCTCTCTCTCTCTCTCTCTCTCTCTCTCTGCCCACATGTTCTCCACCCTCCCCTTCCCTTACTCTCACCCACTCCCTTTTCATCCCTCCCTCTCCCTCTCACCAACTTTCCCCTTGCCTCCTTTACTTCACCTCTTTCCTTCATCACTCATTACTATCGCCATTTCCCCTCACTACCCTCCCCTAACCCTTTCCCCTCACCTCTTTTAACTTACACCTCTCCTCCCCCTCATTCTCCGTCCCTCTCCCCCATATCTTCACCCCTTCCCCTAACCACCTTCTCCTTATCCCATTCCCTCATTTCCTCATTTATCCCTTTCCCTTTATCCTCTTCAAATCATCCCCCTTCCCCATCACCCTCCCCACACACCCCTTCCCTTTACCCCCTTTTTATCCTATACCTTTGTGCTACAATCAGTAGCAGGGAAATGATGAACTCCTTTGAGGTGAAAAGCTCTTTCACGTGACTTTACTCCCAATGAACAGCCTCAGGAAAGGTAACTTTTCATTTATGATGTAATCTGATACAAGCGGAGTCCGGTAACACCACCTAGTTACGCACAAGAATGCAAATAAGATTATAGGGTTTTTTTTTCTAATAAGATATACAAAGTATAAAACGAAGGGCACTGTAACACTTTCTTTAGAATATAATGTTCACTTCTGATCACCAAACTTGAAATTTAAAAAATTGGATGCAAAAATGAACGAATACAAAGAAGAGCAACAAAACTTATTTCGTCATTCAGAAATAAACCTGATGAAGAAAGACTTAAAGTTATAACTTTTTTCTCTCTCTCTCTAAGAGCGCAGACTCCAAGGTGATCTAAGAGTTTTCAAAATATTAAATAACTTCAATAAAGTATTCAGTGAAATAGACAACAACTTCTACATTAAGTGAGATTGGAGAACCAGAAATGATGAAATGGAACTAAAATGACGACGTTGGTGAACTATAAAGGCCAAAGTATTTTGCTCTGTAGAATTGTCGAAGAATGTAAACCATCTCAAAGATGTATCCATTCTTAGAAGATTGCTTCAATGATTTCAGCTACCACGATTCAGGTTTCATTAGGAAGGCATTAACACTTAATCTAATTACCTGATCACCAAACTTAATCCTCCTCTTCTCCTTTTCACACTTCAGTCTCCTCCCCAGTGTTTACCTTTGCAGCACAACAGTAAGCGCAACTTCCAGTCCACAGTTTCCTACAACATTTCCATGGCAGTATACTTTTGATGTACTACATGGTGGTCCTTCTCAGTCTTGGCCTGAAGATTGCTGTTACCGGAGGAAATAGCGGATGGAGAGGTGCTTTCTGCGTCAGTGTCAGGTCTCGGTAACTAATGATATAAGGAAATCTAGAAAAAATTACTGTCCTCCAGCAGATAACCTCGTCATAGACCATCAGGTCTTGTGTTACCTGTCCTTCCCATGTACTGTCCTCCAGCAGATAACCTCGTCATGGACCATCAGGTCTTGTGTTATCTGTCCTTCCCATGCACTGTCCTCCAGCAGATAACCTGGTCATGGACCATCAGGTCTTGTGTTATCTGACCTTCCCATTTACTGTCCTCCAGCAGATAACCTCGTCATGGACCATCAGGTCTTGTGTTATCTGTCCTTCCCATGTACTGTCCTCCAGCAGATAACCTCGTCATGGACCATCAGGTCTTGTGTTATCTGTCCTTCCCATGCACTGTCCTCCAGCAGATAACCTCGTCATGGACCATCAGGTCTTGTGTTATCTGTACTTCCCATGTATTCCCATGTAACCTCTTTCCTCTCGTCATTCTCCTCTCGCTCCCTTTCCCGAATCTCTCTTTCCCCTTCTCACTCCTTTCCCTTTACCATCCCTTCCCTCTCCCCTTCTCATCCACATCTTTATCACCATTCTTAACAAAGTGGTGACACTCTGGTAATTTATTCAAGGTCTCGGCTCCCCTGTGGAGGTTCTCGCTCCTATATATACCATCATTTTCACCCTATATACATCTATCATGTGCAGAAATTCATATGTGTCCATCTTCATACATATGTACATTCATGTAGGCAATTGCTCTACGTTTTTTTATGTATAAACGTTTGAATACAATGTATACATTAAGGACAGATATACATGATGCCTGTATACACGTCGTAGAAGTATGAATACATCAATACATTTCATGCCGGTGAAGCAAGTCCCCCCCTTCCCCCCTCCTCGTAATACAGTAGGGAGCTGAAGGTCACTGTGGACGCCAGTCTATCGATTCCCGCCGGGGTCAAAGGTCAAGGCCGGGCCCGTGCGTGAAATCCGTTCTTACTCTCCAAAATAACTTTTCTCTTTTCCATGAGCCTCGTACGGACGGTGTCTTCTGTGGAACATTCTCAAATACACTTTCGGCATAGATTTCGTACACCAAGAAATATAACTCATCCTCCGTTTTAACGAAGCCATCACAAGGTCACCGAGAGGAAGCGAATAACTTAAATGATCAGTGATGCTGGTGAGGGAGGAACCCAGCCTTCTGTAGGGGGACAGACATGAGGATGGAAGTCGGAAGGTTGCAGAAGGCGTGGTGCTGTGTTGTTTATGGCTGTGCCACGCGAGATGAAGCTCGAAGAAAATGGGAATATTAGCTACGTTTTCTCTACACCTGGTGTGGGACCTTGGGCGAGCTACTGATCTATCTATCTATTGATCTATCCGTCTATCTATCATTCTATTTGTCTATCCGTCCGTCTGTCTGTCCTGGTGAGCGAAAAACAACGTGTATCTTGTCCCCAGTAAACCCATGTTTCTCTCTGATTAATATATCGTCATTAAGTTCGTTCCTGTGATATAAAAAACTCACAAACTTGAAAGATAAAAAAAAAACCTTTGTCATTCTGCCCTCCCTGCAGTTTCAGACGATAACTTTGAGCTGAAGATTCACACATAGATACAGAGCCTTGATTTTCTTCTTCTTCAGGACGGTATTAATCTCAGCAACTGGGTCTGCATGGGTCCGAACCTGTGATCTTGAGAATTATGCAGTGGTAGCCCTTTTTTAAACCCCCCCTGTGCCACATTTTCTTCCTCTCTTATCTTCTCATAACCAGGAGGTGAGGAGTGGGGGGTGAGTACAGGGATGAAGTGTAGGTGTCTCAGCTTCGAAGGGGGAGGAGAGAGCGCCAGCTGTTGATATATGGTGGGTGGGTCAGTTCTTAGCCTAGTGGGTAGCTGGCTGTTGATGTGGGATGGGCCAGCTGGTCATGTGGGAGTAGTCCAGCTCTTGATGTGGGAGTAGTCCAGCTGTTGATGTGGGAGTGGCCAGCTGTTGATGTGGGAGTAGTCCAGCTCTTGATGTGGGAGTAGTCCAGCTGTTGATGTGGGAGTAGTCCAGCTGTTGATGTGGGAGTAGTCCAGCTGTTGATGTGGGAGTGGTCCAGCTTGTGATGTGGGAGTACTCCAGCTGTTGATGTGGGAGTAGTCCAGCTGTTAATGTGGGAGTAGTCCAGCTGTTGATGTGGGAGTAGTCCAGCTGTTGATGTGGGAGTAGTCCAGCTGTTGATGTGGGAGTAGTCCAGCTGTTGGTGCTACACAGTGATGTCATTGTGACCAGCTGTTGATGCAGTGGACAGCTAACTATTGATGCACAGTACCTTACACACAGCCATCTCATGATGCCGGAACCATCTTATTTACACTCTCTGTGTCAGTATCCCCTAACTTCCCTGGCTGGCGTAACCTCCCTGACTGGCGTAACCTCCCTGGCTGGCGTAACCTCCCTGGCTGGCGTAACCACCCTGGCTGGCGTAACCTCCCTAGCTGGCGTAACCTCCCTAGCTGGCGTAACCACCCTAGCTGGCGTAGCCTCCCTGGCTGGCGTAACCTCCCTGGCTGGCGTAACCTCCCTGGCTGGCGTAACCACCCTGGCTGGCGTAACCTCCCTGGCTGGCGTAACCTTCCTGAACCTCCCTGACTGGCGTAACCTCCCTGGTTGGCGTAACCTTCCTGAACCTCCCTGACTGGCGTAACCTCTCTGGTTAACCTAACCTCCCTGGCTGGCGTAACCTCCCTGGCTGGCGTAACCACCCTGGCTGGCGTAACCTCCCTGGCTGGCGTAACCACCCAGACAGGCGTAACCTCCCTGGCTGGCCCTGAGATCTTTACCTTCCACACATCATTCACACCCTTCCTCCCTTTTTCTATCCACCTTGTCAGCACACAAATTTTTTTCTCCCTCTCTCACTCTTTTTCTCTCACGCTCTCCTTTTTCATTCGCCCGACTTCTTTCATTGAAGGCCCGTGACTGGAACCTACAGCATTCAAAAACCTCCGTCAAAGGGAGAAAGAGAGGCACGCGGGCCAGCTGCTGGTCTGTTTCAAAAGGTAATGAGACAGTAAATATTGAGGGAGCAGAAGTGATATGGGATAAATACGTGATGAGGGTCTGCGGGTGAGAAACCCCGTATTGTACACGTATTGTACAGGTATTGTGAGGGTAACGCGTAGGTACTGGACAGGCATGGCACAGGTATTTAGCAGGTATTGTAAAGATATTGTACAGGTATTGTACGGGTATTGTAGAAATATTGTGGAGGTCTTGTACGGGTATTGTACAGGTAAAGGACAGATTTTGCCCCGGTATGGTACCGATGTTGCATCGCAAATCTAGACCTAATCATTTCGAAGAGAATAAGTTGTTTAAATCATGTCTCCCCCCTTAAAAAATAATACGAAAATATCCTAAAAAGACAATATATATATATATATATATATATATATATATATATATATATATATATATATATATATATATATATATATATATATATATATATATATATATATATATATATATATATATATATATATATATATATACATTTTCAGGGAGAGAGACAAGAGGCCCATCCCTCCCCTCCCCTTCCCTCCCCCCCGGATGACGCAACGCGTTCCACACATACAACCTTCAAAGGTTGCGCCACGCTCCCTCCCTCCCTCCCTCCCTCCCTCCCTCCCCTGGCGCCTTTAGAAGCCTATAAAAGACGGAGGAAAAAAAATAAAACGTTCCAATACGTTGCCTCAGAGTGGCGTCATCCTGACCCGACACACACACACACACACACACACACACACTGGCCCTTCACGATGGTGTACTTCCGCGGAAGATGTCGTCATGTGTGTGTGTGTGTGTGTGTGTGTGTGTGTGTGTGTGCTGGGGTGGAGGGGAAGAGAGTAGGGGAGGGAAGGGGTGTTTCTTTTGGGAGGAGGAGGGAAGGGGGGAAGGGGGGGGTGGGTGGGTGCGAAACGTAGAGGTGTGGGTTAGGGTGGGTGGGGTTGTGGTTGTGAAGAGAGGAGGGTGGGGGTGGGTGGGGGGGGGGAATGTTGTTTAGGTAGGGGGGGGGGGGGTTAGGTGGTCCTGTATACCGTACGGGTCCACTGGTGTTATGAATGGTCCGCCGTGAGAAGACCCGTTCTCACTTCATTAAGCACGGGGGTCAATGAGGACACAAAGCTACACCACCCCCCACCCCCACACACACACATCCCTCCAATCACCCCCCTCCTATCATACCTCCCCCTACCCCCCCCCCCCCCGGCGTCGCAAGACCCATGGCTATACAAGTGTCTATATCCTTGATATGTATAGGTATAAGTTTGTTGAGTATTCCTGGTAAATTATATGGGAGGGTATTGATTGAGAGGGTGAAGGCATGTACAGAGCATCAGATTGGGGAAGAGCAGTGTGGTTTCAGAAGTGGTAGAGGATGTGTGCATCAGGTGTTTGCTTTGAAGAATGTATGTGAGAAATACTTAGAAAAGCAAATGGATTTGTATGTAGCATTTATGGATCTGGAGAAGGCATATGATAGAGTTGATAGAGATGCTCTGTGGAAGGTATTAAGAATATATGGTGTGGGAGGAAAGTTGTTAGAAGCAGTGAAAAGTTTTTATCGAGGATGTAAGGCATGTGTACGTGTAGGAAGAGAGGAAAGTGATTGGTTCTCAGTGAATGTAGGTTTGCGGCAGGGGTGTGTGATGTCTCCATGGTTGTTTAATTTGTTTATGGATGGGGTTGTTAGGGAGGTGAATGCAAGAGTTTTGGAAAGAGGGGCAAGTATGAAGTCTGTTGGGGATGAGAGAGCTTGGGAAGTGAGTCAGTTGTTGTTCGCTGATGATACAGCGCTGGTGGCTGATTCATGTGAGAAACTGCAGAAGCTGGTGACTGAGTTTGGTAAAGTGTGTGAAAGAAGAAAGTTAAGAGTAAATGTGATTAAGAGCAAGGTAATTAGGTACAGTAGGGGTGAGGGTCAAGTCAACTGGGAGGTGAGTTTGAATGGAGAAAAACTGGAGGAAGTAAAGTGTTTTAGATATCTGGGAGTGGATCTGGCAGCGGATGGAACCATGGAAGCGGAAGTGGATCATAGGGTGGGGGAGGGGGCGAAAATCCTGGGATCCTTGAAGAATGTGTGGAAGTCGAGAACATTATCTCGGAAAGCAAAAATGGGTATGTTTGAAGGAATAGGGGTTCCAACAATGTTGTATGGTTGCGAGGCGTGGGCTATGGATAGAGTTGTGCGCAGGAGGATGGATGTGCTGGAAATGAGATGTTTGAGGACAATGTGTGGTGTGAGGTGGTTTGATCAAGTAAGTAACGTAAGGGTAAGAGAGATGTGTGGAAATAAAAAGAGCGTGGTTGAGAGAGCAGAAGAGGGTGTTTTGAAATGGTTTGGGCACATGGAGAGAATGAGTGAGGAAAGATTGACCAAGAGGATATATGTGTCGGAGGTGGAGGGAACGAGGAGAAGTGGGAGACCAAATTGGAGGTGGAAAGATGGAGTGAAAAAGATTTTGTGTGATCGGGGCCTGAACATGCAGGAGAGTGAAAGGAGGGCAAGGAATAGAGTGAATTGGAGCGATGTGGTATACCGGGGTTGACGTGCTGTCAGTGGATTGAATCAAGGCATGTGAAGCGTCTGGGGTAAACCACGGAAAGCTGTGTAGGTATGTATATTTGCGTGTGTGGACGTATGTATATACATTTGTATAGGGGTGGGTTTTGCCATTTCTTTCGTCTGTTTCCTTGCGCTACCTCGCAAACGCGGGAGACAGCGGCAAAAAAAAAAAATATATATATATATATATGTATATACATATATATATATGTGTGTGTGTGTGTGTGTGTGTGTGTGTGTGTGTGCGAGCGAATAAGGCCATTTCTTTGCCTATTCCTGGCGCTACCTCGCTAATGCAGAAAACGGCGAACAGGTATGAAAGTTAGTCTATATTAGCTACTGTAACCTAATCTGTGTCCTAGGAACAAGCCATGTTTGTCAGGCTAGAGTGCGTCAAACTAAAGTGCGTCAGACCAGTGTCCGTCAAACTAGAGTGCATCAGACTGGAGTGCGTCACACTAGAGTGCGTTAGACCAGAATGCGTCAGACTAGGGTACGTCAGAGTGCGTCAAACTAGAATGCGTCAGGCTAGAGTGCTTCAGACTAGGGTACGTCAAACTAGAGTGCGTCACACTAGAGTGCGTCAGGCTAGAGTGCGTCAGACTAGGGTACGTCAAACTAGAGTGCGTCAGACAGAGGCTTACTTACTGAAGTGGTTCATCAGAAAATTTTGTCTCTCTCTCTTTCTCTCGCCAGACCAGCCGACACCCAGGGAGACTTTAGCATTATATATGTTTTCCCTTCTGTAATTTGTTTTTGTTTTCCATATCTCCAATGTCATCTCCGCTGCTTCATGTTATGAATTTCGTGTATGGATAAATTCCTTTTCGGGCGAAGCTATACGCCTTGAGGGAGAGGTAGAGGAGTGGGGTGGTGGTGAGGTCACTTCGATGTATATATATATATACACTGTGGTGACGACATGATGTTGGGGGGGTGTGGTGTGGTGGGTTGGTAACCCGCAGTGAATGGTATGGGGAATGGGAGGAGTGGTGATGTGAGGTGGAGGTGAGAGGTAAGTTTTGAGGGGAGGGGAGTGTGGGAGGGTAAGGGTGGGAGTCAGTGGTGGGTCTAGATAAAGAGGGAGGGAGGGAGGGAGGTGGGATTGACTGTAGATGGTGGAGATGAGAGGTGATTTATGTGGTGGGGGAAGGTGTGATGGGGGGGGGGAATTCTGAGGGGGTATATGGGTTGAGGGAAGGGGGGGAGAGGATCAGGGGGGGTAGATGAGGGGGGAAGAGATGGGGTAGTGGTGAAGGGGAAGGATGATGGAGGGATGGAAAGGATAGAGTACAATGAGGTAGATGGAAAAGACGAAGGTGAATAGATCAAGATGGAGATGGTGGAGATGGTGAAGATGAGTGTTGGAGAGGAGATGATGATAAAGGTGGTGAAGAGATGTGTTGGCGATGGTGAAGATGGTGACGGCAAGTGTGTTGGAGATGGTGAAGACGATGGTTAGAGAGGGAGGATGGTGGAGGTGAAGACAAGTGTTGGGGGATGATGAAAGCAGTGAAGACAAGCGTTGGAGAGAGAGAGAGAGAGAGAGAGAGAGAGAGAGAGAGAGAGAGAGAGAGAGAGAGAGAGAGAGAGAGAGAGAGAGAGAGAGAGAGAGAGAGAGAGAGAGAGAAGCATTCCCCCACAAGTGTAGTATGAGATCTTAGCCTCCCCATCGCTTCGTCCCCCACCCCAAGACACAAGAGGTGTGTGGGGGTGGGGGGTTGTTGTGTAATATACCAGAGCCTAATTGACTCACCTTCTGTAATTAGGGACGATGATTAGGGTGATTTTAGAAGTGGGGGGCTGGTCAAGAAAGTGGGGGGAGGGGTGGTAGAGAGATGGAAAGGGGGGGGTTTAATGATACGTGGGAAAGGCGGGCTTAAGAGGAGGGTGTACGTGAAGGGGTAGTGTAGTGGGGTAATATTATGGGGGAGGATGTGGTGGGTGTAGAAAGGTGGGGGGGGGTGAAAGAAAATGTATGGGTTGATGATTAGTGGGGAGCTTGCACTGTCGTGTGTAGGGGAGGTGAGAGAGGGGGGGAGTATTGTAGGGGTAGTGATAGGGGTAGGGTAGACTTGAAGAGTGGGTGTAGAGGATGGGGTATGGAGGTGTAGGGGGTATGTAAGGGGTATGTTAAGGGGGGGAGAGCAATGGCGTAGAATGTACGTGTTGGGTGAATCCTTGATGGTACGATGGTCATTATAACCGGTGTCTACACCCTTATGATCATGTGGTCACTATAACCGGTGTCTACACCCTCATCATGAGGTGGTCAATATACCCGGTATCTACACCTCGACTACACCCTCTGCTTATATTGACCGACGTGTTTCAGTAATCACCAATACCATTTTTCCTCACACGAGACGCCACATAGTGCATAATGTCACTGGTTTAATTTATTCCATTGGTTTAATTTCTCTTAATGGTTTAATTCTGATTTTTCTCATTGTTTTGATTTCTCTTAATGGTTTAATTCTGTATTTCTCTCATTGGTTTAATTTCTCTTAATGGTTTAACTCTGTATTTCTCTCATTGGTTTGATTTCTCTTAATGGTTTAATTCTGTATTTCTTTCATTGGTTTAATTTCTCTTAATGGTTTAATTCTGTATTTCTCTCATTGGTTTGATTTCTGTATCCACCCGTTTTCTGTTGGTCCCACAGTTATGTAATCACAAATATCATATAATTCCAGTTTTGTCTATTTTTTTCCAGCTACAAAATAATCATATTATTGAAATTGTATAAAAAAAAAATCGAAAAATTACTTTAACTCTGAGTCAAATTTATGAAAAAAAATCTCGAAAAATCATTTTTCTTTAATTGTCAAATTTTTTATTCCCAAGTCTGTTTATATAATTAGTTGAGGTACATTTCTCTCTCTCTCTCTCTCTCTCTCTCTCTCTCTCTCTCTCTCTCTCTCTCTCTCTCTCTCTCTCTCTCTCTCTCTCTCTTACATTTTCCTTGGCGAGAGCGGGTTGTCGCCTTCCTAATGGGTATAATGTCAGGAATTTAATAGGCATTTTGATGAACATTAGGCCATTAGCTTCTGCAGGGAATTGACGTAATTCTAAGGGAGAGTGGCTCTGTACAGGGAGAGGTTCTAGGGGAGAGGGGTTCTGGTGGTGGAGGGAGAGGTTTTGAGGGAGAGAGGTTCTGGTGGTGGAGGGAGAGGTTTTGAGGGAGAGAGGTTCTGGTAGTGAGGGAGAGGTTTTAAGGGAGAGAGGTTCTGGTGGTGAGGGAGAGGTTCTCGGGGAGAGAGGTTCTGGTAGTGAGGGAGAGGTTTTAAGGGAGAGAGGTTCTGGTGGTGGAGGGAGAGGTTTTGAGGGAGAGAGGTTCTGGTAGTGAGGGAGAGGTTTTAAGGGAGAGGGGTTCTGGTAGTGAGGGAGAGGTTTTAAGGGAGAGAGGTTCTGGTAGTGAGGGAGAGGTTTAAGGGAGTCCAGAGGGAGACAAGGAAGGGAGAGAGTTCTATGTGTTCTGGAAGGGCTGTGAAGATGGGGAGGATCAAAGTATAGAAGGAACATAGTAATGTGGGGAGGATGTTTTGCCTTGTATATTGGGAGTAATTTAACTTGTGAGCGGGGAGGATTTTGGCCTCGTGCATGGGGAGTATTTTGGCCTGTGCATGGGGAGTATTTTAGCCTATGCATGGGGAGTAATTTAGCCTTGTGCATGGGGAGTATTTTGGCCTCGTGCATGGGGAGAATTCTGGCCTGTGTATGGGGAGTATTTTGGCCTGTGTAAGGGGAGTATTTTGGTTTGCGAGTGGAGGATGTTTTAGCTGGTAAGTGGGGAGTATTTCTGTCAACAAGGGAAATGTATTTTAGGGAGTGTGGGAGATTACGTGGGAACAGCTGAGGGACTGGCTGGGGTGACATCTGTAAACTCCCTCCCTTCGTCCACGTGAGGGTGGGAGATTAGGCTTGAGAAAGGGGAGTAAAGTGTTCCGCGGACCATCATCAACCATATAGTGACCCGCGGACCATCAACAACCATATAGTGACCCGCGGACCATCATCAACCACAGCGTTTCCTTGATACACACCTCAAATCCATCCGTTGCGAACCATTCAATTTGCTCCCGTTTTCTTTTCTCATCTCTCGGGGAAATGAAAGACGTGGGGTAGGGGGGGGGGGGGTGAATTAGAAAGGAAAGAAAATGGGAGGAAAAAGTCTCTCTCTCTCTCTCTCTCTCTCTCTCTCTCTCTCTCTCTCTCTCTCTCTCTCTCTCTCTCTGCTTCTCTCCGGCCTCCACTGTCCGTGTCAAAACTCTCCCCACGCCTCTCTCTCTCTCTCTCTCTCTCTCTCTCTCTCTCTCTCTCTCTCTCTCTCTCTCTCTCTCTCTCTCTCTCTCTCTCTCTCTCTCTCTCTCCCCCCGAATACGACTTTGCTCCCCAATGACGCAACGAATAGAGTAACCCCCCCCTCACCCCGCTCCTCCCCCGAAGCCATTTCACCCGCCCTGATTGACCCCCAGCGTTCCTCCCCCCTTGCATTTGCACACACACACACACACACACACACACACACACACACACACACACACACACGGGCTCTCCCGAGTCCCTTTTCAAAGGGTGTTTTATCCCTAAGTTCCAGACACCAAATTGCTGGAGCCCATTCATACGGACGAGGCGTCCTGCTGGCGCTGTTTTTAATCCACTCTCCTCCAACTGATGCAGCGAAGGTAACTTTTTCCCCAAGCGTTTTCTCACCCTTCCTCTGTCCTTCTCCCTCCCACCCATCCTCTCTTATTCTTCATCTCTCTGTTTTCTCTTATTCTTCCTCTTACCCTCCCTCTCCTCCCTGCCCTTGCTCATTCTCCCTCTCACCCTGCCCTGCTCCCTAGCTCCCTACCTCACATCTCTCTCTCTCTTCCTCCTTCCCTTCCCTCCCTCTTTCCCTCCAAGGCTTGTTAGGTATACCAGCCTCTAACACCTTTCTCTTCTCCCTCCTCTCCTCTCCCTCCTCTCCCTCCTCTCCTCTCCCTCCCTCTCCCTCCGTAGATCTGTAGGTCCCAGGCTATCGTCGCTAACGAGTCGGGTTGATGGGGTGCAAAGGGAACGTGTTTGTATCACTCTTGTTAATACGCCCGTGTGTGTGTGTGTGTGTGTGTGTGTGTGTGTGTGTTTGTACACATGGGGGAGCGTGCTTTATAGACGCGTGGGGGGGCGGGCCCCCCACCATCTCCTATCCTTCAATGTCTGTCATCTATACATTCATTGCTCACATTTCCTTCATCTTGACTCACGTCCATGTTGTGATCTCTTGTTCTACATTCCCTTCTGAATCTAAAAGGTCTTCACGTTGGCCATATTATCAGCGTGGCCTCTAACCCACTTATATATATACATATATATATATATATATATATATATATATATATATATATATATATATATACATATATATATACTTATCACATCTCCCCTTACTCTTCTCTCTTCCGAAGTAGACACAAAGAAAATGTCTCCTCTCCTCTCTTCGTGATCCATTCCACTCACTGACTGTATACCATCCTTGTTGCATTCCCTGGACCTCTTCCAGCAGTTCTATATCGCCCCCTCAGGTAACCACGCTGTTGTATTCCCCTAGACCCGCTGAAGTCTGGATATTACATCTAATTCATCCTCTCTATTTCTAAGCAACTCAAAGTCCATGAATGAGAGGTACAATTTTGACGTTGATTAAGATATTGTCTGTCTCTCTCACAACCTTCCTCATATGTCCAGTGTGGCAGCTCTGGCTCTTATGAGAAACATAACACGAGTGTTTGCCTAAATGTATATATGCGTGTGTATGGATGTGTATTTGCATTTGTAATAGTATATGCTGCTGTTTATATGTTTATTTACATAAGTTGAAAGGACAATGTCCCAAGAATATGCAGTGTTTATATCTATGTCCTTTTGTGTTTGTGTATGTGTGTGTGATATGCAACATATGTCTTCCTATTATTCAGTGGCGAGGTGAACATCTGGCCCAGATGTATGTGTATGGGTGTCAGGCCCGTGTGAATGATTGACAACCTGACAGCACAGGCAGGAGAGAGAGGGAGGGGCTAAGGAGCTGGTGTGGGCACACACGGAGAGGGAGAAGGGAGCCTTTGGCTACTGTCATACCTCGTGATGGGTGAGAGGTGCCTTCAGCTGTTGGATGAAGGGTGACTACGACTATTGGGTGAGGGGAACCCCTGACTGTTGCCATACCCCGATGATGGGTGAGGGGAACCCCTGACTGTTGCCATACCCCAGTGTTGGGTGAGGGGAACCCCTGACTGTTGCCATGCCCCAGTGTTGGGTGAGGGGAACCCCTGACTGTTGCCATACCCCGGTGATGGGTGAGGGGAACCCCTGACTGTTGCCATACCTCAGTGTTGGGTGAGGAGGAACTCCTGGCTGTTGCCACAACCCAGTGGCCGCTACGTCCTCGTCAGAGAGCGTTCAAGATACACAGGAGTGGTATAGACGGATGCATATATATTTACGTACATATGTATACGGCGACAGACTGTCACTCACATATACACTTGCAAATTTACACACACACACACACACACACACACACACACACACACACACACACACACACACACACACACACACACACACACACACACACACACACACACACACACACACACACAACCTGGATCTAAAGCAAAGGTACATTAGATCTCATCAAATCTACAGCCGGAACGCACAGACTTACTGTATGAACCAACAGAAAGATATTGCGAGAGGAAGACTGGAAAAAAATATTGAAGGAATGGTTTAACAGACGCAGTAACGTAAGGGAACACACAGGAACGAGATACACGAAACACGGGAGTCAAACTGGAATTGTCTTCATCCATCCAGAAGATCAGAAATGCCTACGTAGGAAGGAACAGGTATGGGGGTGTGAGAGAAGAAACACAGTTCGCGAGTCGACAGCACACCCGAAACTATTTCACGAATTCGAAGAAGGTGTGTGTGAACAGATAAGGACCCAGCGGTTAGATTAGGGGACTCCCGAGGAAAAGTTATTGATACAAATGAGGACGAATGTGAGGAGTTCAGTACCCAGTTACAGGGTTTGTTTACGCTCGAAGACCATAAGAGGATGATATAGAGATTACTGATCCAAATCCAAGGAGAGCAATGAGGCTTAGTATATAGATGTGGATTAAACCCATAGTCCAGCTGAACACTGACAATTTGCCGTTCATAGATTGTGTCGAGACCCGTAACCAAACCATTGGAAACATTGCTTAAAGCTTCACTCAGTGAAGGAAATGTTCCGAAGGAGTGGAAAAGGTGGCAGAGAAGAAGCACTGGATTACATGCCAATATTCCCCAACGAACTCAACCTTGCGTATACTGTCATAGTAGGAGACAACATGGATACAGAAGGAAAAAAGGAGATCCTGTGTGACGAATCAACTGGATTTGTATGAGCGAGTAGGCAGCGTCCTGGAAAACGGGATAGGTGAGGGTAATTGTCTGTCTAGTTGTGAGCTACAAGAAGGCCTTCGTCACCATCCCCCAATAGAAGGATGGGGCTAACACCCAAACAGGAGTCAAAGGAGGATCGCTCAAGCGGGAGGAACAGCTACCTAACTAACTGGGAGGGAACAAAAAATACCTGGGGTCCTTCCTAAGCTCAGTGAGGGTGAGGAGCGGCATCCCTCAGGGTTCATTGCTGGGGCCACACTACTCCTGAGCTACGGGAATGGTTCGGGAGAAGAGGTGGTGTCATAGCTGAATGTTCGCTGATGATGCTGTAATCATGAAGAAAGTCCTGGGCAGCAAGGACTGCAAAATGCTGAAAGGGGGCCTGGACAAAATGCGCCAGTGGTCAAATCCTTAATGTAAGACATCTAACCTTGGAAAGTGGGAAAGAGATTACAAAGACTAGGTTATGAGAATTATAGTGGAGGTAATAGAATACTGACATCCATTTGTTTATTATATGTGAGAGAGAGAGAGAGAGAGAGAGAGAGAGAGAGAGAGAGAGAGAGAGAGAGAGAGAGAGAGAGAGAGAGAGAGAGAGAGAGAGAGAGAGATGAGGGGGGTGAGAGTTAGCATTACGACTAACAATATCATTGCTGTCAGATGGAGTATATGATCCATCAGTCTCGACTCCTCACTTGAAGAACCATATTGAGTTGTTGGAGAGGGTCCTGAGGAATGTGACAAGAATGGAATCAGAGCTGAGAGTGCAGCGTACGTAGGGACGTGAGGAAGTGGACGGAAGGACGTGAGGAAGTGGACGGAGGGCCGTCAGGAAGTGGACGGAGGCACGTAAGGTGGTGGACAGAGGGGCGTGAGAAAGTGTACGGAGGGACGTGAGGTGGTGTACAGAGGGACGTGAAGAAGTAAACGGAGGGGCGTGAGGAAGTGTACAGAGGGACGTGAGGAAGTGACCGGAGGCACGTGAGGTGGTGGACAGAGGGGCGTGAGGAGATGGACGGAGGAGCGGGAGGAAGCGCCTCCTCATCACCACAGTTATGGACCCGTGCAACACGCTGCCCCACGAACCACTTGTCGCCCCTCACCACCTCAGCGGGCCTGACCCAGCCAACACTAAGTGTCATGGGGGCCCCAGGAGTGTAGAGATCCTCCCCTCCTCCTCCTCCTCCTCCTCCTCCCACCCGTAGGCGCAAACAGATAATAACACACACACACACACACACACACACACACACACACACACACACACACACACACACACCTCCCTCCCTCTTTAATTCCTCCTCCTCCCCCTCCTCCCCCCTCCTCCCCGTCCTAAGCTTAAACCCTTGCCACAGTAGTCCGTCCCCTAAATCACCATAGATAACAATCCCCCGAATGACGTAGTGGGGTCACGTGACCAGCCTGTGTGCCGGTAGTTGGCGGCCATTCATCTCCGTTATAATGGAGCCCCTACCCCCTCCTTCCTCCCCCCACCCAACTCCTCCCCAAGTGCCACTACGGTAGGTTGTGACGTTACGTACGAAATGCGAGAGGGGCGAAGGCAGCGGGGTTCGGCCGAGTCCAGCATGTGCGTATATGACCCAAGCGGTCTTGGCCCCTGTCGGCCGAACGACCCCCTCCCCTCCTCTCCCTCTCACCCTTCAAACCCCCTCCCATCCATCCCTCCCCCCCCCCCCCGCTACAGAGGGAGGGTGGGGAGGTGATGGGGGCCGGCCAAGCAACATGGGGGCCATCCTGGACCGCATGGGGGCCATCCTGGACCGCATGGGGGCCATCCTGGACTGGACGATGGCTGGTGATTGATTCGTGAATCTGTTTCCCTAATGGAGTAGATGTGTCTGTATCTGTGTCCACATCGCTTCTGGTATACTCTGTCTGTTTCCCCATCTGTCTCTATGTCTCGTCATTTCTCTGTCGGTCACTCTGTCTATTTCTCTGTTTGTCAATCTATCTCTATCTCCGCGTCTGTCTTTCTGTCTATCTGTCTCTTCGTCTATCTTCCTCTCTGTCTATCTCTCTATCTGTCTATCTACCAGTTTCTGCATCTATCTATATGCTTGTATGTCTGTATATTTATTTGTCTGAATGTCTGCCAGTCTTTCTGTCTGTCTGTTTGTCTGGCTGTCTACCAGTCTGTTTGTCTGTCTGTCTGTCTGTCTGTATGTCTCCTATAAGTCCTCCTACCTGCTATGGTTTCGTATCCTCCTGCAAACTCTCTTGTTCCTCCTACAAAACCATTACAGTTACAGACTAATGTATCCCATACATCCAGATTGCTACAGACGCCTTTGTCCTCCAAAATTCCTCCCACAAGAGACCTTTCTCCTCCAAAATTCTTCCTTGTCCGAAGGCTTCCCCACCACAAAATTATCCCTCCAACAAATACTCACCTACAAAACCCCCATCGCCTTCAAAACTTCATCATTCTGAAAACACCATTACCCCCAAAACACCATTACCTTCAAAACATCATTCCATGCTCATCTCGTCTGCCTCTATCATCACAAACCTCCAAATAACCTCCACATAAACTCTCTTTAGAGGTCCACTGTCTCTCCAGGTTCAGTCCACTGCATATCTTACAATCATGCCCCCTCCCCCCGAGCCCACCTCTGGCTCAAGACTGAATCACTTATTACAGACACTTAACTCCCAGATGCGCTCATTCAAAGATAACACAGGCACTCCAAATGCACTCATCCATATATATATATATATATATATATATATATACATATATATATATATATATATATATATATATATATATATATATATATATATATATATATATATTTCTTTTCTTTCTTTTAAACTATTCGCCATTTCCCGCGTTAGCGAGGTAGCATTAAGAACAGAGGACTGGGCCTTTGAGGGAATACCCTCACCTGGCCCAATTCTCTGTTCCTTCTTTTGGAAAATTAAAAAAAAAAAAAAAAAAAAAAAAAAAACACCCATGAAAAAAATCAGCACACACACACACACACACACACACACACACACACACACACACACACACACACACACATATTTCCCCTTATTACGTATTTAATGGCTTACAGTCATCTTACTGATGTACTCACCCTCCAACGATCCTCAGCCTTCAAATTCTTTAACTCCAAACCAGTGCTCAGCACAGACCACAACACCTCACCACAAACCTTTTGAATCGCCTCGTTAAACCAGTCGTACGAAGGATGTAGCGGTCAGGTAAATGTCTCTGTGTCAAGGGAGTGTTTTTCTCTGATCTTCAGTTATCACGTATCAAAATCCTTGAGGCTGTTCAACGAAAGGTGTAAACAATGGTAGCCCAGTGTACCTCACACACATCATCATGGATGAAGGTTTAACACATTGTGACAGACCTGCCACCTAGGGCTGGCTGGGGAGGCAGACAGGCTAGGGCGGGCCTGGATGGGGAAGGTAATGAGGTATGTCGTGGGGGTGAGGGAAGGGAGGGTAGGTATACCATAGTGAGGCGGAGGAGGGGGGTTTGTTTATGTCTTGTTATCCGCCCAGCTGGTCACAGCTGAGGAGGTGAGGCAAGAGGAGGAGACATGGTTGGTCTCTCGTGAGGTGGTTGTATGTTGTGGTAGTGTATAGGTTGTTGTGGTTGTAGTGGTTGTGGTTGTCGTGGTTGTATATGAGATGCATAGGTGATGATTCGCTGCAGAGCAGTAAGAAATGTCGTCTTAAATTCTTGATCTATGTAGATGGAGAGAGGATGGCGAACCAGAGGGCTCCTGCTCCTCCCCCAACCCCACATCACCAACACAGCAGACGACAAGAAAACAACTCAGAGGGAACAGAGTTAAGATATACTGCCCCAGGAAATTCCATAGGGAAGAACGCATAGAAAACGAATGTTAGCTCTGGAAAAGAAGGACCACAGTCTGTAATCAGGGAAGAAAGAAAGATGAACTACGTGCACATTATATTGTCACTCATGAACTGGTTTATTCACTGTTGATTATTATTATTAAAGTATTTGTTTACAGTGAATTAGATGCTTTGATAGTGCGCGTCTTGACAGTGTCTGGTGATGATGGTGCTGAAGGTGATGATGGTGATAGTGGTGACAGTGGTGATAGTGATGATAGTGGTGGTGGTGGTGTTGTTAGTGATGGTGATGATGGTGGTGTTGGTGGTGATAGTGGTGGTGATGGTGTTGTTAGTGATGATGATGATGATGATGATGGTGATGGCCCCTGCCTACTCTGGTAGCAAGACTGATCATGTGATGATAACAGCTGGCTGATGGTGACTGATACAGCGGCCGACAGTGAATGATAGTGACAGCTCTTGTGTATATAAACAGCAGCAACAGCAGCAACAGCAGCAACAGCAGCAGCAACAGCAACAGCAGCAGATGCAACGTTGCATCATTACCAACATACTTCACCAGAGGCCCTTCTGCTGGCCATGGGGAAGACTAGGGTACCATACTCCCTCACCCTACCTCCTCCTCCTTCTCCTCTTCCTCCTCCTCCTCTTCCTCCTCCTCCTCCACATCTTCCCTCTCCTCCTCTTCCACAGGCTGCCATCTTCACTAACACCCTCCTTCCCCCCCTCTCCCTCCTCCCTCCCCCATCCCTTCTCCTCCTCCCTCCCTCCCCTTAAGGCTTCCATATTCACTATCGTCATCGTCTGGTGAGGGAGGATAATTATCCTGCTGGTGTTTTTTGTGATGGAGATGATTGGTAACTTCCATCCCACCCTGTGTGCCTCCCTCTCCCTCTGCTTTAGTTGTCCCTTAAGGGTGATGAAGGTAAGGGGTTAAGTAGTCAAAGGGAGGTAGGTAATTATAGATAAAGAAATGGGAGGGGGGAAAAGAGAGAGAGAGAGAGAGAGAGAGAGAGAGAGAGAGAGAGAGGGAATAAATAGAATTGGATATAGAAAATAAAGACAAGGGAAAGTCGAGGTTAAATAAGAGAAGAATGGAAATATAGAAGGAGAGAGATGGATAAAAAAGATAGAGGGATGGAGGGAGAGAGGAAAGGTGGAAATGGAGGAGATGGGAGAAGGAAAGAAAGGGGGCAGACACCCTCTCCTCCCATTACAGGCAGTAGCAGTAGGCATATGGCCGGGTGCTGGTGACGAGGGGGGAGGAGGTGGCTCGTGCAGAGAGATGTTGCACCACAGGTGATAAGGGGTAAGGGAAGTTATCATGGCGGACTAATGGATGCTTGAGTGGTAGAGGTCCCGGCAGGGCAAGGGAGGGCAGGGAGGGGCAAGGGAGGGCAGGGAAGGGCAGGGGAGGTGAGGGGAGGTGAGAGAGGCCTAAGGAGGGATGAGTGGAGAGGGAGACTCCGTGGAGTGAAGGCCAGGAAAAGGAGTGAATAGGAAGAGAAGTCCCGGTGAAGGAGGGAATAGGAAGAGAAGGCTCGGTGAAGGCAAGAACTTCGGGAGAGAGGAGGAGGAGTGGGGGAGGGAAGGGTGGGGAGGTAATCTATTGTACTCACGTTTGTGATGAACTTCATTACTCAGGGGTGTAGATTTTTTACCCTAGCGTTACCACACATGTGAAGATATAGACGAAAGGAAGAAAAGATTACTGTGTGTACCTTATTTGCTGAAGTTTGTG
Organism: Panulirus ornatus; assembly: GCF_036320965.1. Taxonomy (NCBI): domain Eukaryota; kingdom Metazoa; phylum Arthropoda; class Malacostraca; order Decapoda; family Palinuridae; genus Panulirus; species Panulirus ornatus. The sequence continues at coordinate 5,294,920 of NC_092226.1, read as the reverse complement.
TAATCTAAAAGAAAAAGGCATAAATCATATTTTAGAACCTTGAAGCACGCCAGATTATTATCATCCTGACACAAAATAATTGATAAATGATAGCAAAATAATTGATCCTAATCCTCGAACATCTTCAGGAAAAACTCAGTTCCGTCCAGCAAATGTAATTCACCGAGAGCTTTAGGTGGCACCACCCCACTTGCTGTTTTCGCTCACTTTTACTAAGTCACCTGTGACGTATGTCTTTCCTCTGTCAGTTTAGATCCTTCCCCATCCAGTTAAGAAACCCTTCCCCCAGCTCAAGCTTTGAGTTAAGGAATCTCAAATATTTTTTTCTCAATGCCACGCGTCAAAGGCTTTCTGGCGTTCCAAACACACGGAGGTGAACCCGCCCACCCATCTCTCCCTAATAAGATGTGTGTGTGTGTGTGTGTGTGTGTGTGTGTGTGTGTGTGTGTGTGTGTGTGTGTGTGTGCGTGTGTGTAATTACCTTTGTGCAATTACTTTTTTATGGTATACGGGGAGGGAGTTCTACACTCGTGGGTCTCATCTCTTAAACATTCTCCTATGTCAGACAACTATCTAAACTTTTGTATGCTGTCTACATTCATAATTCAATCACTCACTGTATTCTATTCATTCACTACTTTTTCTAGTATACTAGAAGTACTGTTTTTTTACAACTTTTCTAACAAGTTTCTTGCTTAGTTTCATCATCTGGCTTCTGGTTGCTTTATTCTTGCATCTCTCGAAGAACGAGTCTTTCTTGATGTCATCAAAAGGTTTAAGATCGACTGTCATTAAGTAACCCCTGACTCTTATCGATTCCATGGCTGACAAATTTATGGTCTTTACCTTCTCATAGATAATCGGATTTCTTAATTCTGGTTCCATCTTTGCTGCCTTCCTCTGGACATTCTCTCTTAGTTCTTTGTACTTTTTTAAAAGCAGCTACCAAACTTGTGAAGTGTATTCTAGTCTTGGGGGAATTTGGGAAGTGAACAGGACACTGAATACGTCCTTTTCCACGTATTCGAACGTGATTCCTATATATGCCAGCAGACAATCTGTCTCCTTTCCAGATCTTTTAAAGTGGGGATCTGGCGACGGTTACAATGTCGACTCCCAAGTCCCTCACATACACAGATTCCTGCATCTCAGTTCTATCTAAATAATACCCTTATCGAGGCCTTTTTCACTGCGTCCCATTCTCATTACTTTCCATTTACTCTCGTTCAATATTACCATCTATGATCTCACACCGACTCTGGAATTTGCTTATGTCCCCTTGTAGGCTGATGCAATCATCCTTCTCCTCTCTCTTTATTTTGCTCATAACTTTGGCATCGTCAGTAAATACATTCAGGTGTTTTTTCCAACCTTTCTATACAAGGTCATGTATATAGATAGATCAAGAAGAGCAATGGTTCCACGGTTGAGTCCTGGAGTACGCCACAAGTCACCGCGACTCCATATGGAGAAATATCTGACATGCTTACTGTGTTGTGTTTGTGTGTGTGTGTGTGTGTGTGTGTGTGTGTGTGTGTGTGTGTGTGTGTGTGTGTGTATGTGTGTGTGTGTGTGTGTGTGTGTGGTGGACGGCAGGATATAAGGATTCAATGAATTTAACTTAAAATGTGATAAACAAGGAGATACAGACGACAGACGTGATATGAGAAGAGGAAACGAATAAGTCCGGAGATCCTTTCCAGCCACGTACAGGCAGCCTCGTCAGCCACGGACGATCAGTCGTGTCAGCGGCTGACGAACACCAGCTGACAAGTTCGAGCAAAAACCCGAGAGGGAAGTAATGTGGTGTGACGGCCATGGGAGGGGAGGAAGGTCGGGAGCAATGGGTTAGTCAGGGAGAGGGATGGGTAAGGAGGAGGGACGGTAGGGCAAACGATGGGAAGGGGGTAGAAGGGATGGGTAGAAGAAAATGTAAGACAATAAGGGAAAAAAATTGATAGATAAGATGATGTTAGAAAGATAGAAAAATGGTATGATAATTCACCCGAGAGATTTGCATGAATGAAATATGAGAAGGAAACAGAAAACGATATAAAGAGGAATAGAAATGATTATCATAATTATAAATAAATGAGGAAAGCAGATAAAGAACTCGTGAAGGGATGAAATGAATAGAGGGGAGATGTGAGGGAGAGAAGAAGAAAATAGGGAGAGATGAAAATGATAATTAAAAAAAAAAAAGAGAACGAGGGAGAAGAAGAAGGAGAGAAAGGGAGGGAAGGAAACAGAGGGAGAGAGAGAGAGAGAGAGAGAGAGAGAGAGAGAGAGAGAGAGAGAGAGAGAGAGAGAGAGAGAGAGAGAGAGAGAGGACACAAGAGGTGAGGAGGAGCCAGTTTCAGCCCACCTTAGTCTCGTCAAAATGTGAGCCTATATGGGCACAAGTATCCTTGCACACCTTCCGTATGGACAAAGACCTCTGGCCCCTCTCATGAGTACATCTCTAGCCTCCTAATGAACACACCTCTGCCCCCTCATAACGCCCCCCCCCCCCACCTCATAAGCATACCCCTGCTACCTTTTGTAGGCACAGCTCTGCCTCCTCATAAGCACATTACTGAGCCCCTCATGAGCACTCCTCTATCCTCTCATACACACACCTCAGTCGTCCTCATAAACACACCTCAGTCCTCCTCCCAGTACATTCAGACACAGCTCGACAAAGATTTCAATGGTATTAACCATTACAGAATAAGCCTGTGTTACGGATGACAATGTATGTAATACGTGCGAACTGCAGATTCTCTTTTGTTCGGAGATTAGCACTTACAGTACTTCCTGCTCAGTGTGTCCGTCAGCAGAAATTACATTAGAATGTGTTTTTTTCATTCTATTCGTTCCTATAGAATTTCCCTGTTAGTTATCCACTTTAAGTACCAGAGGGCGTTAATGCAATGTCGGCTGATGAGCTGCAGGAAGTGTTGGGTGGAGAGGAGCCTTCTACTTTACTATCCTGCCTCCATCTATAGTGGTGGGTGGGGAGGAGCCCTCTACTTTACTATCCTGCCTCCATCTATAGTGGTGGGTGGGGAGGAGCCTTCTACTTTACTATCCTGTCTCCATCTATAGTGGTGGGTGGGGAGGAGCCTTCTACTTTACTATCCTGTCTCCATCTATAGTGGTGGGTGGGGAGGAGCCTTCTACTTTACTATCCTGTCTCCATCTATAGTGGTGGGTGGGGAGGAGCCTTCTACTTTACTATCCTGTCTCCATCTATACAAATTAGGAGGAACTCAGGACAATACTGTTGTCCTCCATGGGATAACCTCATCATGAGCGACCATCAGGTCTCCTGTTTCCTGATCTTCTCTCGTACTCCCACGTACGTTTACCCCTCCTGTACCTGTACGTCTCTGTGCTCACGGGGTACAGTGCTGTCACAGATTGCAGTACCGTCCTCCTCCGTCTATACATGATATTTCTGTTCGTTTTATCCTTAACCCGTTCAGAGATACAAGACCTTAATGCTACATCCCTTTTTCGAAAACACACACACACAATCACACACACACACACACACACACACACACACACACACACACACACGGTGAACAAGCCTGAGAGGCATAGTCAAATATTGTCCAGGTGTAGAGTGTGAACGGCTTATAGAATATCTCCTTATCTATATTGTCTTACGTTGTTCTAACGAGTTGTTAGATGACGGTTCGTCTCCCTCACTATCTCCCTCATGTGGGACTCCCGTGGTAGGTTAAGAATGCTGTCAACTCTCATGTCACCCTCATACACAGATGCCACACATGATATACATCACCTCACTAACATGTGTCTGGGAACGAACCCGGGGATCATGACAACTAGCTTAACGCAGATCATTACGCCACATGACTGAACAAAAGCTATCCCTCTCAAACCCCGTTTTCTCTAGTCAAGATGATGATCCCCCCTGTCGCATCGCGCGCGACGGCGAAGGTATGAGATGGGTCGCCAGCGTCCACATTTCCACTCTGAATATCGATACAAGGCACTGCAGGGGTAACAGTCTGTATCTATAGCATGTATTAACACAAGGAACTGATTTAAAACGGGTCGTCTACATGTGCTCGGAATCGAACCAGGGATCATATGAATGACAATTAGTGAACAAACACCATCCTGATTGGACATTAGCCATCTATCTCATGAGGGCTGTCCCATAGCTTCGTGGTCTGATACACACACACACACACACACACACACACACACACACACACATATATATATATATATATATATATATATATATATATATATATATATATATATATATATATATATATATATATATATATATATATATATATATATATATATGCCATGATTCAGTCCATCGACAGCACGTCGTCCCCTGTAAACCATATTGCTCTAATTCGTTCGATCCCTTCAACGCCCCGCACCCTCCTGCATGATCAGGCCTCGAGCCTTCAAGGAGGCATCCTTCACTCCATCCTTCCACCTCCTCCTTGACCTGACAGTATTATGTATTACCTCTCTCTCTCTCTCTCTCTCTCTCTCTCTCTCTCTCTCTCTCTCTCTCTCTCTCTCTCTCTCTCTCTCTCTCTCTCTCTCTCTCTCTCTCTCTCTCTCTCCAGGGTTTCGAGAGTATAACACTTCAGTCTGGAGTTGTCTCAATTTAGTTTTTTTTTGTCTTGCTCGTTTGTTGTTGAGGTGGTCCAGCTATCTCACCTGGCTGCCTCCCGCAGGGTTATTATTTCTTTCTTTCTTTCTTTCTTTCTTTCCTTTTTTCCCCTGGCTAGTGGTTGAAAATTTGCCCATCATCAGTTTTTTTTCCCACCTCTTTGGTTTTTTACCCTTTGGTACGTGTGTGTGTGTGTGTGTGTGTGAGTGTGTGTGTGTGTGTGTGTGTGTGTGTGTGTGCGTGTATATGTGTATGAGTGTGTGTGTGTGTGTGTGTGTGTGTGTGTGTGTGTGTGTGTGAGCGGTGGGTTTAATAACCATGGAACTGTTGTCACTTGGGGGGGGGGGGGGGGGGGGGCCCCCGCCCCCTTCTGAAGGACATTCATTGCTTTCCAGTAGTTTATCTGTTTATGTAATCTTATCTTATTATCATTTCATCTTTTTTTTCTTTCGATCTTTTTTTCCCATCATACTTCGGACATTGGCTATGCGTGTCGTGTTCCGTTCGTCTGTTGTGAACGAAGTATTATGAGTCTTCTCCTTTATTCTGATCAGCTCAGTCAAAGTCTATCGTGGATTATACTGATAAGCATTATCTATCTCAAGAGATAACATACCTAGTAAAGACACCGTCGGGTGATCATTACCCGTGATAATCTCCCTTCCCAGGGCAGAGATAAGATGCTTTGTCCAGGTACGACCAGTTAACCTGCGTCAGCAGTACCCTGGTGTGTATGTCTACCATCCTCGTATCGAATGGAACATCTGTGTCGTCAACTCGGATACACAGGTTCGACACCGCGTGAGGACGAGGTGCTGGTGTGATCCACCAGACTGATGTCCACGGTTCGTGAGTGACAGGGTTGGTGGTGGGGGACCGGCAGTATCCTGCAGAGGAAGGGAGAGTCGGTAACGCGTTACTCGGGGGGGGGGGGGGGGAAGACGCGTCCCGGGATCAAATTAAGTGTCAAGTGTGACTACGAAGCTCACATAAGTACACTGAGAATGGCAATATATGTGTGTGTGTGTGTGTGTGTGTGTGTGTGTGTGTGTGTGTGTGTATGTGTATGTGTGTGTGTGTGTGTGTGTGTGTGTGTGTGTGTGTGAGTGTATGTGTATGTGTGTGTGTGTGTGTGTGTGTGTGTGTGTGTGTGTGAGTGTGTGTGTGTGTATTAGGGTAATGAATGACATCTTTTGAACTTTATTTCTCATTGTTTTGGTTCATGCATAAGCCTCCTCCAGAGGGACGGAGCAACATACAAAGATCTAATGTTATGCATAGTCGCAAGCCCGCCCATCCTTTTCACCTCGCTGGAAGCCGCAACCTCATCCGAAGGCGGTTGGCTGGCTTCCCCAAGTCCCCAGACTCCAGTCCTCTACATTCCAGGCACAGTCATTCTGGCAACTGTAGTTACCCATCTTACGGAACCGTCGCAGTCATTGGTCACTTCTCCTGTGCATATCTGGAAAGCTATCAAGGTTTTTTCCATATTCGTTTTTTTTTTAATCCTGTATGGACCACTTCAGCTCCTCATATGGGACTCTAGTTGGTGGTTAAGGATGATAACTCCTGAGTCATCCTCATACACATATTCCTTCATCTTACTTCTTAGATGATATTCGTATGAAGGTCTCCTTTTTTGAGTGTCCCATTCCCTATCTTACAATTACTTAGGTTGAAGTTCATCAACATTTTTTTCAAACCAAATTTAGAGTCTGCCAAAGCTCCTGTGTAAGTTGCAATCCTCCTCAATTTTCACTTTCCTCTTATAATTTGCTTTATCTGCAAACATACATTGAGTATCCATACCTTCTAGTAGGACATCACATTGATCAAAAAAGATCAGTAGCCCCAAGACAGAGCCCTGGGGCACTCCATTGCTCACCTGCACCCATTCCAGGGACGCTCTTCTGACATTCGTCCTATAGGTTCCCTTTCTTGAAGATAACATTCTATCTAGTGATGGTTAACTTTTCCTTCTTCCTGGTTGGCGATCCAGCTTCTTAATCAAGCCCTTATATGAGGTACAGAGTGAAATGCTTGTATCTTCTAAATACAAAGAATCTGCCTAGTCTTCTCTTTTGTCAAGAAGAGGACTCACTCTCTCGTAGAAATCTCCAAAGGTTCGTTACCCACGACCTCCTCTCCCTTACGTAATTTCTCCTCTGCAGGAAACCACCCATCTGATCATCTTTTCCAGTACATTACAGACCGCGCTCGTCACGATGTCTGGTGTGTGATCCAGTGCGTCTTCCATGTCTCTTTTCTTATATATAGGTATGACGTCTGCCCTTATCCACTCCCTTGACAGTTTGTCTTTCCTCCAGCAACATCATGTACAGTATTTCTACTGGTTTATCACGTGTTTCTGCACACCTGTTCAGTACATATGGTGAAATTTCATCAGAACCATGATCCTTGTTTGGGTCCTTAAGACCCTTTGGTATATGTTAATATCTTTCCTAGATATCTTAGTGTTTTCTAAGACCTTACTACTTATTTCATTTAATTCGTTTTTAGAGCTTTGGTGTCCTCCAGTGGTGTATCCTTTGTGTTCCCTTCTTTGTCTGCCTTAGTACCTCCTGATTTCAAGTTAAAAGTGACCACTACTGTTCGCTTCCCTCACGTCTTGATTACAACCACCAATTTAGAAAACCTGCGTGTGGCAGCTTCACAGCCTCCAGCAATCTTTCAATGAGCACTTCTTTCTTTCTATCCCTTTTCTTTCAATGAGCACTTCTTTCTTTCTAGCCCTTTTCTTCTCTATTTGCTGTACGGTCTTCATTCTGTCGAATATCAATCAAAGATTTACGTCAGTCAAACTCCTGGTTTATCAATCTTTCTATTTTGGTTTGCTATGCTCACCTCAGTTAAGTTCTTTCAGTGTTGATTCGTCAGCCAGCGATGACAAATTTCTCTGTAATTTCCATTTTGTACCACCCAGCATTGATCCTGTATTTTCCTCTGTGCTTTTCCATGCTTTATGTATCGTAGGTCAACGATTTTCCCCTATTGTTCCTCATGGTTATCTTTTTTGTGCGTGTAACTACATATGTATGGTGTGTATGTGTTGTTATTGGTGTGTATGTCTACATTTCATGTGCGTGTGTATGTGAGCGCATGTAAAAATGTGTATGCGATTATGTACGCATTTGTGTTTGTACTTGTGTATATGTACGACCGCATGTGTAGATATTGAAATGGCTGTCACACACACACACACACACACACACACACACACACACACGATCATTCCCCAGACACCAAAAAGACGACCATTCAACAAGAAAAATATATCTATATACCACACCATTAGGCCGTGGCTTCCGAAGCCTACATGGCCCGACAAAGGCTGGTGATGCCTAGATTATAGCCCGTGGGTAGGTTTTATAGGCTGGGACGCGAGTGGAGGCAATATAATGGCGTACCGTGAGCCAGTCAGGGGAGAGTGTATAATGGAGACACATCCTGCAGGATGCGAGAGGTCCTTCCACGGGCCTAGGATTTCACACGACGGGAGAGGAATCCTCTCACTTGGATTTTTCTCTTGTGTGTCTCACTATTTCTCTTTCTTTTTATCATCTGATTTTGATTTAGACTTACAGAGAAGTGAACGCCGAGAGAGATAGGTTGGACCAGTGTTGGTAAGGTCACTGGGGTATGTTGGCTGGACAAGCTTGAGTGAGGGCAGTGTGTGTGTGTGTGTGTGTGTGTGTGTGTGTGTGTGTGTGTGTATGAATGAATGCGTAAGGTGTTGATGGATGGGTCCTCGATGCTTTTATGAATGGCTGTGTCGAGGTGGGTCGGGTATGGCATTCAAGGAATGATGCGTAAGGAAGTTATCAATGGATTTGATGAACAGTTTACGTGGCACTGTGTGTCTTTCAACGGGAGTGTAATGAGCATGTTTCCGCTTCAAGGTAACTGTTTACTATTCGTGTTCTGAATGGCAGCCTTCGAGTTATTTTTTCTGAGTGCGTCAAGCAAGGATTTTGCTCTGAGTGGCTGGTGGGAGGCACGTGAGTGAACACACATCATCTAATCAGTAATTGTGTAGGGATCGGTACTTCCCCACGCCTCTTGAGGGTTATATGTTCAATGAGACATTATCTAGTTTATGACACACACACACACACACACACACACACACACACACACACACACACACACGCACACACACACACTAGCCTAAGCCCGGTACACATTTCTCGACCGGCTTCGAAGGGAGGATGAACACCTTGGTTGGATGTTGGCCGATTGTCACGCCCAGGATCCGAACCCATGCGGGCCCGTTGTGATTCCTGGTCAGTGACGCTGACCACCACACCACGGAGGGTCATGTCTGTCTGTGTGTCTGTCTTTGTCCGTCTTTGTCTGTCTATCTGTCTGTCATATTCATCTATGACATTTTCGAAGGCAATTAGTCAGTCAAAGGTCAACAGTGAGTGTGAAAACGTGGCTTTTAGCGACCTGAGGTTTTCCAGCCAGACATGAGGTCAAAGGTCAGAGGTGAAGGACACAGAGCTTCACGCTGGCAATAGACGTGTCACCCATATTCGCTGTGTAGCCCCACACTGTGTGCGCGGTACTGGGTCCAGGATTTACCTACAAACTATGCTATTTTAGATGCACTCAAGTTGTGTGCTGCGATGAGGGGAAGGTCTGTACTCAGTTCGAGTGTCAAGATGCACTCATATTGTGATATCATGAGGGGGTAAAGGTCTGCACTCAAGTTGTGTGTTATGTTAGACGAGGGTCTGCGTTCATGTTGTTTTGATGATGAGGCGAGGGGGGTCTGCAGCCAAGCTGGGTACTATGATGTGGAGGGTCTGCCCTTAAACCATGTTCTCATGGGTGAGGGTCTGCACTTAAACTGCACTATAATGGGGTGAGGGTCTGCACTTAAACTGCACTATAATGGGGTGAGGGTCTGCACTTAAACTGCGCTATGCCTTGAGGTCAGTAACGCTAACCGCTACACGACGAAGGTCTGTTTGTGTCTATGTGTGTGTGTGCGTGTGTGTGTGTGTGTGTGTGTGTGTGTGTGTGTGTACAGGTGTCTGGAGTAACCACGACGTGATAAATCAGTTGTCATTGACGTGGTTGCTGGGGTGACCTTTACTATGTCATTTGTCACAATTAAATGTAAAGAAAATAAATGTATATACATAAAAAATGTATATAAAGATGTTGGTGTATGTTGGCAACGTTGGGGGAGGTGGGTGTATGCGTCAAGTGGGTTGGCGGGGGTGGGCGTGTCCTTTACATAAGTTGACGGGGGTGGGCGTGTCCTTTACATAAGTTGACGGGGGTGGGCGTGTCCTTTACATAGGTTGATGGGGGTGGGCGTGTCCAATACATAGGTTGACGGGGGTGGGCGTGTCCTTTGAATAGCTTGGCGTGGGTGGACGTGTCCTTTTACATAGGTTGTCGGGGGTGGACGTGTCCTTTTACATAGGTTGTCGGGGGTGGGCGTGTCCTTTTACATAGGTTGGCGGGGGTGGGCGTGTCCTTCAAGACATCTAGCCAGCGCCACAACAACTCCTCCTTAGTTTTTGTCTGGCCTGTACATGTGAGAGGCACGTGCTGGTTTGTTGGCTTGTTGAAGCAGTACCTTGCTGGGTCTGGCACGATTGCACACTTTCTATACATCTTCTTCTACCTATATATATATATATATATATATATATATATATATATATATATATATATATATATATATATATATATATATATATATATATATATATATATATTGGAAAGGAACACAATTGAGAGTGTGATCAATCATATTCCAATGAGTCCACGGGGAAATGAAAAACAAGTTCCCAAGTGCACTTTCATGTCATAATCACATCATCAGGGGAGATACAAGAAGGAAATATAACAGTCAGTTGATATACAACGAAGAGACGGAGCTAAGACGCCATCTAGTAAATAAGTGATTTGTTTACTAAATGGTGTCCTAGCTACGTCTCTTCGTTGTATATCAACGTTAGTTTTAGAGTACCTTGTGCTGTTGCATGGACTATGGTATTAACCATGTTGTGGTGGGCCTGTGCTGGGGGGGGATCTCTGTTCCATTGTGAAGGTGTTGAGTGTTTGTGGTTGCCTAGGCAGCCAGTGATTGTTCTGAGTGCTCTATTTCGTGTGGTTTGACGCTTTGTTACACTTGCTTATGAAAGGGTGAAAGACCAGGCAGGTGAGGCGTAGTTTGAAACGGAGCGGATGAACTGTTTTTATATCATGAAGTTTACTTGTTTCCTTTTTTTGTCCAAATCTGTTGCTGGTTAGTGTTCTTAAAGCATTTAGTTTGTGTGTTGCTTTTTTGGTAATGTTATTAGCATGGAGAGAGGAAGAATGCATGTCAAGCGTGTGTCGTGTGTGATACCTAGAATGGTTGGTATTTTGCTCAGTGGAAGAGACTGTCCATTCCAGGTGACTGGGAGGTATGAGTTGGATTCTTGTCTGTCTGGGGTTTAATAAAGACTTCTGAGGAGATGAAGACATTTTGTTGTGGGTGGGACATTGGTCCAGTTGTGAAATGTAAGTGTTATATGTTTGATGTTGTTACCGCGGTCTCAGGGTGTTGTGATGTGATTGTGAGACCGTCTGCCTGAGATAATGGAAAAGTCGTGTCGAGAAACAGATTGCAGTGCTGGAGGAAGAACTGTTCCTAGGGGAACTCCATTGCCGATCTTAAGAGTTTTAGAGGAAGAAGTCGCTGTGAGTGACCCTAGCATGGTGGCTGGCTGTGACATTGACCATCCACTTGTTGTTGTTGTTGTGGAAGGAGGTGTCAAGTATTGTTTGTGTGAGGATGTATCAGGGTGACAGTGTCAAATGCTTGGATGATGTCTTCTGACACCATCTCTGTGCGGGAGGGTCATTGTGGTTGGTTGAATCCATCCAGTATATGTCGTGTGATGTCAACTTGTAGTGACAGATTATTCTGGGACTGAAACCATTGCTGTGTGGGTGGAAGAGGTATGCTTTATTTGATTCTGTTTTGGATCATTTTCATCTGAAGGGTCCGGAGGAGAGGAGAAATGTCATATAAGGCAATAGGAGGAAGGGGAATTTGACGGTCTGGAAGGTTTATGGATTTGTATTATATTGTCAAGATCCCAGATGTTAGGGGTTTTGCTGCCCACATATCCCCTGTGTGTCGTGGGCGGCGACTAAGAGGGGCGGGAACGGGTGGCTGGAAATCCTCCCTTCCTGTATTACTTTCCAAAAAGAAAGAAACAAGACAACCAGATGTCAACTGCCTTTACGACAGATAAACGAGATGTGCTCCGAGACGACGTCATCCCCCAGTGACATCAACCACACAACACAACACAACGAAGTCAAACTAAACATCCACAACAGAAACAAAGAAAACAACCAACTTCATCATAAGCGTCCAGCTATATTGTAAACACGACCCAAAATACAAGTAAGAATCCAACGCAGTTTATGAATTCAGATGTCAACAAGGACACTGTGAGCTCCTTATTAACATGACCTACGTATGTGGTAAGCACAACCTGTGTGCGCTTTTCAGGAGACTTTTTGCCTACCCTGCGAAGAAGCGTCAAAACACTACATTGCCACCAAGAAGCACACAAACACATACACACACACACACTACCCTGCCCACACACGAGAGTCGAGAATTAGACTTACAAGGATACTAACGCCATGAACAAGACACAAGGAGTCTACACATCGCAGAAGCACTAATTATATCAACGAACGGATTAAAATCAACGACGAAAACACGGGTCAAAACAGGATACTACAACTACATGCTCCAACACCACGTGACAGCCAATAAGCACTCAGCGCTACATGCACGTTCGCATAAAGGTATTATAGCCATCATTACCCAGCCATCTGCAATCATTCTCACCTTCTCCACCGACCTCTCCACGCATTATTGAAGATAATTCATTGAATTCAGATTGGAAAGTTGAGGCAAACGTCCCCAGCTGTGTAAAAAGAGATATTAGACAACTTTAATAAGTCGGAGAAAAATCTGATAAGAAAATTATTTGGTCATCTAACAACATGTTTACAAGAAGATCTGTTATATCTATCTATCTATCTATCTATCTATATATATATATATATATATATATATATATATATATATATATATATATATATATATATATATATATATATATATTCCTATGAGTCCACGGGAAAAATGAAACACGATAAGTTTCCAAGTGCACTTTCGTGTAATAATCACATCATCAGGGTAGACAGAAGAGAGAAATATAACAGTCAGTTGATATACAACGAAGAGACGTAGCTATGACGCCATTTGGTAAACGTGTGTGTGTGTGTGTGTGTGTGTGTGTGTGTGTGTGTGTGTGTGTAAGGGTCAGATGGGTAGAACAAGACAGGTTAATGGGAAGCGATACATATATCTTGATGTAAACATAGTTGCCAAACAGATCCCAGAATTTGTACAGGACTCACGTGTTAAGTAGGTCATCACCAGGGAAAAGAAACACTATAATACAAACGCTTTCCTGTTGATTACATGTTCGAGGAATACTGGAATTCCCTTAATGTAATACGATCAACACGAAAGCGTTTATGTATATATATATATACACATATATGTGTGTGTGTGTGTGTGTGTGTGTGTGTGTGTGTGTGTGTGTATGTGTGTGTGTGTGTGTGTGTGTGTGTGTGTGTTACCGGACTCCACCTGATCGAGGTTACTCCGCGAGTGAAGTCATTTTTGGTGAGACTGTTTCACTGGAAGCACAACCTCGTCATAGAACTTGTCGTCCGAAAGGAATCTACATTTCCATGCTACTGGGGTAGCGCAGGCTTGGTCTGCAGGAGCCTTCAGAAAGGCCCTTGGTTACACCAGGACTCCTTCATAGAAATTAGTCCTGAGGTGATTATAACAACAGATGTAGACTATCATCTATATAGACGGGGGTTCGAACACCGCGCATCCAGTGGTTGGTAGTTTCAACCTATATCAAGTAAACAGAGTATCGGTAGAGATGCTAGCTTCATCATGGTGCAGGAGGATGGTTGAAACTATCCTGTGTCTCGTGCATGGCCGGGCGTTCCCTTCTCCTTCAGGCTACGTGGGGTAACGGCGATGTAGACTGGACCAAAGGCTGATCCTGTGGAACTCTGTGTTCCAGACGATACTTGTGGAACTCTGTGTTCCAGGTTCCAGAAACTCCTGTGAACACTATGTTCCAGGCGATCATGTAGAATTCTGTGTTCAAGACGGCTCTGTGGAACACTGTTTCAGGATGGTGATGTGTTTCGGGTCAACTTGTGCAACACTATTCCAGGAGGTCTTGCAGAACTCTGTTTTCAAGGCGGTCCAGCAGAACACTGTGTTCCAGGCTGCCCAATGGAACTTTTTGTTCCAAACCGTTCCAGAAGTTTCCTTTGAAACTCTGTCCTACGCAATCCTGTGGAATTCTATGTTCCAGATGGCCTTGTGGAACTCTGTGTTCCAGACAATCCTGTGGGACTCGGTTTTCCAGAAGATCCTGAGGAACTCAATGTTCCAGACGATCCTGAAGAACTCTGGGTTCGAGGCAGTCCCTGTAGACTTCCAGGCGATCCTAGGGGCACTATTCCAGACAGGTTCTGTGGAGTCCTCTGTTCCAGGCGTCTCTGTGAAACGGTGTTCCAGGTGGTTCTGTAGACCTCTGTGTTCCAGGTCGCCCTCTGTCCAAGATCGTCCTAGTATTGCAGGCGACCCTGTGGCAGAGGTTGGTAACGTTTCCAGGTGAGGTGACTTTCCAGGAGTCCCCCCCCCCACCAACACCCCCAAGGTGGATGGGCCTGAGGACGGGAGAGATGGGGGTAGGAGGTGGGTTGAGGTTGAGGACGGGAGAGATGGGGGTAGGAGGTGGGTTGAGGTTGAGGAAGGTGGTGTGTGGGTCTGGGTTTGACATTGAGTGTTCCTGGATGGCCGCCGCCAATCTAACCCCCAACCCCCCACCTCCCGTCTTCCCCCACCACCCTACCCCACCTCACCCCACCTCACCCCACCTCACCCCACCTCCCCTGCAACCCAGTGCTTGCCAGTTAGGGGGGGGATGGGGAGGAGAGAAGGTGGTGCACCACGAGACGAGAATGGAGGGGAGGAGAAAGAGAGGAGGGGAGGGAGTGTGTTCTCTGTGCTTTCACGTGCACGTCGGCAGGAGTGTGTGTGTGTGTGTGTGTGTGTGTGTACCTTGCTTACAGCTGAGGCAACAGGCGACGTGCACTTGTCTCCTGGATAGTTCACTTGCGCCAAATACTATCTTTATTCTTTGTAACTGTTTCTTTTTTCTCTCACTCTCTCACTATCCTCAGTCTGTTTTGGACGTACACCACTCGGCTTGTCGTGATGTGTTCATAGGCATTGTTTTGACCTTTATGTAATAAGACCTACTGTACCGTACTCTCTCTCTCTCTCTCTCTCTCTCTCTCTCTCTCTCTCTCTCTCTCTCTCTCTCTCTCTCTCTCTCTCTCTCTCTTCCCCTCGTGATCTGGAGAAATTCTCTTCCACGTGTCCAAAAAATTTGGGTGAAGGTGACCTGACCAGAAGTCTTCGCTCACCTGGCTCTCCTTACGATCACTGCCCACGCATCCGGAGCCTACCCTCTCCGCTTGAACGAAAGCAAGGAGTCCAGTACGAAAATCCTAGACGCCTGGAAACTGCGTGTTACTCGATGTCACTGCGGAATTTTACTAGCTAAATCAATCTTTCTTTTTCTATCGTCTCGTTTACGTCTATCATAATAGATCCTGGACGCCCTTCAGGAGAAAAAAAAATATTATTAAATCATCCTCGTTTCGTAATATCTGATCTCTCTCTCTCTCTCTCTCTCTCTCTCTCTCTCTCTCTCTCTCTCTCTCTCTCTCTCTCTCTCCGTCACATCAAAAGAAAAAAAAAGAGAAAAAACATTACATTTTATCAATTTATTCACGAACCGCAAACTCACGAACGGCAAAATGACCCGGAAGTAATAATTTGCTCGGAATGACTCCAAGGTATTCTGGTCTCTAGGGCAGGTGTCCGTAAGGGTTAGGGTTGCCGTCGTGTGGGAATGCCGTCTCTTGATGCTTGCAGTGTATTGTCTCCTCGTGTGATATACACGCTATACCTCAGCTACAGGAGGAGGGGGGGGAGGGGAAGGGAGGAGGGGAGGGGAGAGGAGGGGGGAGGGGTAAATATGGCAACAGTGGTGGTGAATGTCGGGTGGTTGTGGGGGGGGGGGGGGGTCGGGTGGTGGTGGTGGGGGTTGAGGAAAGGGGGAAGGGGGGTGGTACCGTCATAAGCGTGGGGGGGGGGGAGGGACAGGGAAGGAGGGGTAGGTGCCCATCATCAGGGGAGGGGGGAAGGATGGGGGAGGGGAGAAGGAGGGGGGGAGGAGGGGGGGAGGAGGGGGAGAGAGCCCCCCCCCCCCCCCCCCCCCCCGCCATGATCATCAAAATGTGGTAAAAATCTGTTACACATTTCCAGGGCCACTTCGCGTTTTCTTTGTCGTCTCGATCCCTGTTTTTCTTTGGCGTGTCGCTCTGTGTTTGCCATTGTCTTGGGGTTTTCTCTCTCTCTCTCTCTCTCTCTCTCTCTCTCTCTCTCTCTCTCTCTCTCTCTCTCTCTCTCTCTCTCTCATGCCACCAATATACTTAACACTTTTTTTTTCTCCTTTCATTTCACAGTCGTTTACAAAACACTTGCCTCAAACATTCTCCCAAAATAACGCTTGAGAGTGACAGTTACATATACTCAATTGCATGTGTTCCTGGAGCACCTTCTATGTGGCTTCATCAGCGCTTGAGAAGTCAGCCACGTCCACCGGGCAGTACCATAGGTTAAAAAGTGTAGTGATGTTTGTGTGTGTGTTTGTGTGAATCTGTGTCTGTGTACAGCAATTGTAAGGCAATCAAGCAGTGTATATTTAGTGTCCTCAGTATTGAAATTGCATCTTGGGTATGACGGGTATTGTGATATATTGATTCGCCGTTGGTAACACTAGGGAGATGGGCGGTATCCAGACCCAAGACGAGAAAGCGTAACTGGTACATGTCTTGGGAGCGTCGTTTCAAATGGATGAATGTCGGCTGGAGTGAAGTTTAAGATCGGGTTGCAAGGGCGGTTGTTACAGTGCTTGTCGAGTCATTATTATCTATGTATGTTTTTTCGATGTCTTGTTTGCTGGGGGGGTTGAAGGGGGGAGGGTGTGATCTGTGAGCATGAGTTGCTGAAGTGTGAAAAGAAGTGGGTGGTGTGTGGGGCTGGGTGTTCTTCTTGGTGGGCAGTGGTCGGATATGGAGTAGTGTGGGTGCGAGGGGTCTAGCACTGTTGTAAGGAACAGAACACCAAGCATACTGAAGTGAGGAGGTATGAGAAGATTTTGTCTTCTGAAGTGCAGGTGTTCAGAGTTTGTCGTCGCTGGGCAGCCGGTGATTATTCTGAAACCTTTGTCTTGCGTGCTTTCCTGTACTTCATATCTTTACTTTCCACAGCTTGGATGACCGAGCTGCTAGTGGGTAGTTAGAGAGGATAAAACTGCCAGGAGAGGACAGTACTGAACTCTTTCCCTTGTCTAAAACTAACGTCGGTGTTCTGAGGGAGACTCGTACATTCATGGTCTTCGATATGATGTTTGTGGTGTGTGGGGAGGAAATGTCACGCGTGTGTCATACGTAATGCCAAGTATCGTTAGAGCACGACCGAGTGGAAGTGGTTGACCAATCAGGATTATAGGAGGGTGCTGGTTGGCCATATGACTCTCAGGGGTTAAGAAGATGACTGGATATTTCTGTGGGGAAGCCAGTGGGTCAGTGTTCCAGCTTTGTGTTGCGGTGTTGCACGTTGGGCGTTGCCTCAGTTCGTGTCATAGTGTTGCGATGTGAGTTGCGAGGTTCGTCTGCGTTGCGAGAGGAGTTTCACACTGTGATCACTAAGAGGTGACGGTGGGTCATGCAAGAATGAAAAGATTTGGAGAAAGAACTGCTACTTGTGGCACCCCACTGTACAGGTCGAGGGTTTGAATGGAGAAAAACTGGAGGAAGTGAAGTGTTTTAGATATCTGGGAGTGGATCTGGCAGCGGATGGAACCATGGAAGCGGAAGTGGATCATGGGGTGGGGGAGGGGGCGAAAATTCTGGGAGCCTTGAAGAATGTGTGGAAGTCGAGAACATTATCTCGGAAAGCAAAAATGGGTATGTTTGAAGGAATAGTGGTTCCAACAATGTTGTATGGTTGCGAGGCGTGGGCTATGGATAGAGTTGTGCGCAGGAGGATGGATGTGCTGGAAATGAGATGTTTGAGGACAATGTGTTTGGGCACATGGAGAGAATGAGTGAGGAAAGATTGACCAAGAGGATATATGTGTCGGAGGTGGAGGGAACGAGGAGAAGAGGGAGACCAAATTGGAGGTGGAAAGATGGAGTGAAAAAGATTTTGTGTGATCGGGGCCTGAACATGCAGGAGGGTGAAAGGAGGGCAAGGAATAGAGTGAATTGGAGCGATGTGGTATACAGGGGTTGACGTGCTGTCAGTGGATTGAATCAAGGCATGTGAAGCGTCTGGGGTAAACCATGGAAAGCTGTGTAGGTATGTATATTTGCGTGTGTGGACGTATGTATATACATGTGTATGGGGGTGGGTTGGGCCATTTCTTTCGTCTGTTTCCTTGCGCTACCTCGCAAACGCGGGAGACAGCGACAAAGCAAAAAAAAAAAAAAAATATATATATATATATATATATATATATATATATATATATATATATATATATATATATATATATACTTTTTACACAGTTTATTTACATTTCTGCGAATGACAGTCGTTTGTGGGCCAGTCATCCTCCCAACCATGCCACATATCCGGCTTCATCCAATCAGCTAACTTAATAACAGGCAATTAGCCTCTCTCGTTGACGGTCCTACCTGATCATGTGTGTAGGGATGATGACGTATGATGCAAATCTCTCTCTCTCTCTCTCTCTCTCTCTCTCTCTCTCTCTCTCTCTCTCTCTCTCTCTCTCTCTCTCTCTCTCTCTCTCTCTCTCTCTCTCTCTCTATCTCTCTCTCTCTCTCGTACGTGCTCCGGGTTTACGTATTGATATATATATATATGCATCACTCCGTGTGTATAGACGCAATATACACGGGGTGGTGTTTCAACAGTCTGGCATAAGAGGCTGGAAATAGCAACATTTGACCAGACTGCATGACATGACCTTGTGCAGGCCATACCAGGAGTCGTGGGTATGGGTAATCCGGTTCGAGTCATGCGATCAGAACCCTTTTGTTGGAGTGAAGGTCAGCAATACGTACGTGGTCCTTCCCTTCACGTGATCCCAGACGTCTTCGAGGAGGCGCCCTGTATCATCTGTCCTCATTGGTGTCTTTCCAGGGGAGTCGTCTATGTCCTCTCTCTCTCTCTCTCTCTCTCTCTCTCTCTCTCTCTCTCTCTCTCTCTCTCTCTCTCTCTCTCTCTCTCTCTCTCTGTAACATCAGCCCACGGAGGAGGGACCTGAGCCTCTAACACCTAACCAGTACAGGCCTGTTGGCTTGAATTCACATACCATTATACACGTGTCATAGAACCACATGTGTTCAACCATTCGATGAAGAACAGCTAGCTATATACACCGAGACCAACATGGAATTCATACCAGGAATAAGTTAACCAAACCCAGTTCTTCGGCCATTACAATAACATAGGTGAAACGTGTTGAGGTAAGGAAAGAAAATGGAACACCTTTCCTGATTTTACCGAAGCGGTTTGACGGAACACACCACAACATTTTACGAGAGAGAGAGAGAGAGTAACGCAGCGAAATAATGAGTGTAAGTTATGATGATGGATCAAAGTGCATTTTCAGCGAATGGACCATTCAGTGCAGCAGCAAATGACACTTTGTGTGATGATGTTGTCAGCCAGGGCGCTCCACAACCACTGGTTTTAGCCACAAGTCTTTTTATGATAGCGATAACAGAACTCGACAGATAAGAAATTATAGACATGGGATACTCCCGGTGACACGAGAGTGAGCTAAATGATGGGATTAGAATCTGATGAAACAGAAGAGAATTTGATTCAGTCTTTTGAATGGACAGAAGTGAACTTGATGATATTTGACGAAGAGGAATTTGAGCAGATAAGCCATGGAATACTTATCAGTACAATGATAACACTGTATCAAGGCCCCTAACAGACAAACAAACATCAAAGATTTAGGAATTATCATCATCGTGAAACTCAGATTCATACTGAGAAGATAGCACTGCCGAGACAAATAATGATCGGTATGATTGTGAGAACTCACAAAAAAAAGAGAGGGGAAAATGATGAGAATTTTTGAATGTATTCATAACCTTGAATTGAGCTTCTAGCCATAAGGAATTTCATTTTGTATCATGTATGCAATTCGACAATAAAGACATTTTATCTTATCTTATCTTATAAAAAGGAAATATTGGATTTTGCCGTGTCGTATGGTCACCAGTCAAGCAAATGGATCTGAATAAGTTAAAGAAGATGCCACAGATCATGAGCAGCAGCGAAGGGATGGATCACATGAAGTATCATGGAAAGCTGGAAGAACCCAAACTTTCCAATCCTAGAACAAGAGTTCTTAACCTGTGGTCCGTGGTCCACCTGTGGTCCGTGATTCCACCTGTGGTCCGTGGTCCACCTGTGGTCCATGGTCCACCTGTGATCCGTGGTCCACTTGTGGTCCACCTGTGGTCTATGGTCCACCTGTGGTCCGTGGTCCATGGTCCATTTCCCAGTGGACCACAGAAGGATTGAAATAAATGTATAAAAAGATGAATGGTTAAATAAATAAATATATTTTGCCGTCATTACCATTTCTAATAAGGCTTTGGGGGTTATCATCTGTTCTTGATTGTAATTTCATACCCAATATGATATTTAGATATATGCTGACGGTGGTCCACAGACACAGCAGCTTTGTCTAAGTGGAACTTGGAGTGGTCCAGGTACATAAAAAGATAAGGAGGAACATGATTCATGAAAGATAAGGAAGAGCATGATTCGTTAAAGATAAGGAATAGCATGGTTCATGATGATCTACGCATGGCAACAAGTTTGGAAGACAATGTAAACATATTACAGATTGAACCAGAGAAGAATATCATGGAACATATCGAGATCATCAAACAAGATTATGAAACAGCGCTACAAGAGATACAGGAAACCTGTTTACTATGCATGGAACATTTAAAAGAAAACTTGATATATGGTTGTAAGTCAGTCCCAGATGAACCTCGACCAAACTGATATAATGAGCCTAGCAGATGATAGGAGCAGGATTTGATCTGACAAACAACAAATGCGGTGAGCGCTACGCGTTAGCTTCGCTTTTTGGCAAATTTTTTGCCATATGTTCTAGTTGGTAGACAAGGAAGTTCTCACACCAGTGGAGGGAGACCGTAAAACTCCATAATGGGAAGCAAAGCTGGTCAACCACATCTCCATTTTCTTTCTCCTCCAGTAATATAATATTTGAGGGATGACTCTTATATTGGGCCACTGTCACGCCTGCTGGTGTTTGGTGCTTCAGCAAGGTTTATATGGCCAAGATACTTCAAGAAGATCCATCATAACTCGTGGTGTATATATATATATATATATATATATATATATATATATATATATATATATATATATATATATATATATATATATATATATATATATATATATATATATATATATATATATATGTATATATATATATATATATATATATATATATATATATATATATATATATATATATATATATATATTGACATTCACTGTTATTATTCCTTTTAAAGGATCTTAAGCTTTGACTTTGAGAAAGCCATGATTCATCTTCATGACTTGGCAGCGACAACCTTGCTTGAGATGATTGGATGGGGCAGCCAGCGGAGGCGGACTTGTCGCTTGACTCAGTAGGGGGAAAAAAATATAGACAAACCACATTGCACAGTCGAGCACCCAAGCCATCCCCCCGCCTGCCACCTTTTCTTACCCATCCTCATCCCCCTTCCCCTCCTCCCTCTCTAAGCCAACCCTATTAACTCCCTCAACCAGCCCCTCCATCCCTCCCCTTCCATCTAATCCCCCTCCTGAGCCCTCTCCATCTTCCCTTCCCTCTCTCTCCCCCTCCTCCTCAAGCCCCTCCGACCCTCCCCCATATATAAGAACTTTTACAGATGAATACACCAACTTTTACTTGTATCAGTACGCTCCAGCTGAGACATCCGCGTCGTAAAATGTCTTTGATATTCACTATGAAAGTTCTGTAATATCCAACCAGCAACAGGCGATACCACAACACTCCACATGAGTAGGCTAGAAGTTAATTCAGTGGAGTGATATATAGATGAAGAAATTGAAAACACACTCATTTAAACGGTGATATGATTTACGATGGTTCTTTACTTAGAGCTGCAGTGAAGAATGTATTATAGATAGTGATGTTAGATATCGAAGTGTTGTCCTCGATGTGGCTGGGCGAAACCCGTACTGAGCGGGAAGGGGGTCGGGCAGGCCTGTATGCGATGCGTCTCCATGACTAAACACTGCTCCGCTTCAGTTCCAACACCATAACTGTGATCTTCACTTCCCAGTCATCAGGATCGGGGAGGCTATTGAGATCTTTATTCCTCCCCTCGAGAACAAAGAGGAGGATAAAACTGGTATGTTTGATTTCATTAGGAAAATGTTCCTTCGCTTATGAGGTAAGCGCGAGTAAAAAAAAAGATAAATATAGGCGACTTGCAATTATCATAATTGAAGGTTGGCTGACTGGGCAGGACAACAGGATGTGAAGCGGTCCTCCAGGCACCACCCCAGATGGTCATGCAGGTAAATAGTGTGTCGAGAGACCAGTGGGTTATTAATGGAGTGGCTCGCCTACGTTGTCTGTAGATTAATTTCTTTTTTTATGTTAGATGAGACGACACGGGCATCAGAATGAACACATCTTGACCGTTTCATTTAAGCTCTCTCTCTCTCTCTCTCTCTCTCTCTCTCTCTCTCTCTCTCTCTCTCTCTCTCTCTCTCTCTCTCTCTCTCTCTCTCTCTCTCTCTCTCTCTCTCTCTCTCTCTCTCTCTCTCTCTCTCTCTCTCTCTCTCTTTATATATATATATATATATATATATATATATATATATATATATATATATATATATATATATATATATATATATATATATACTATACCTGGGGATAGGGGAGAAAGAATACTTCTCACGTATTCCCTGCGTGTCATAAAATGTGGCTAAAAGGGGAGGGAGCGGTGGGCTGGAATAATCCACCCCTCCAGTTTTACTTTTCCAAAAGAAGGAACAGAGAAGGGGGCCAAATGAGGAGTCTTCCCTCTTAGGCTCTGTATGTGAAAATGACGGATCTGGAAGTTTTATATGACAAGATAGATAAAGATGCCTTGAGGAAGGGGTTAGGATCCTACATATGGTGCGAGACGAAAGCCGTGAGAAGTCTTCATGTGGATAATGAAGTGAGTGGACGAATAGGAAGAGAGGAGGATGAATGGTTTCAGGTAAAAGCGGGATGTGAACTGAGCAAATGTGTTCTATCCCGTAAGAACCAGTCTCGCGGCACATGACTGGTTACCGCTTCCCATAGTTTCTTTGTGGAGACCAACCACAAGAGGACTGGCCGTTACAGAACCCCATTCTCTCATCTTTCATCGCATCTGTGGAAATTCTTTCCCTCTCTCATCTTTAGCTTTTCCCATCACTGTTCTGCCTTCAGGGACTGGGTCTGCCACCATCCAAGGTACTCATGTTAATCCACGGGTTATTATTTAGTTCATTCTTCGTTTTCTTTGATAACCTTTCATTGTGTTATCTGTTCTGCACATACGGCCGACTGGGGTATGCGTCCACCCGTGACATACCGGCGACCATAGATGAGAAAAAACAAGGAAGAAATCTGGTTAGTAATTCGACCTCACAACGCAGGATCGTGCATATGACGTGGGGTAATAATAGCACTGAAGGTGGGGTAATAATAACACAGAAGGTGGGTAATAATAGCACTGAAGGTGGGTAATAATAGCACAGAAGGTGGGTAATAATAGCACTGAAGTTGGAGTAATAATAGCACTGAAGGTGGGTAATAATAGGACTGAAGGTGGGGTAATAATAGCACCGAAGGTGGGTGATAATAGCGCTGAAGGTGGGTAATAATAGCACTGAAGGTGGGTAGTAAAGCACTGAAGGTGGGGTAATAGCAGCACTGAAGGTGGGTAATAAAAGCACTGAAGGTGGGTGATGATAGCACTGAGGGTGGGTGACAATAGCACTGAAGGTGGGTAATAATAGCACTGAAGGTGGGTGATGATAGCACTGAAGGTGGGTGATAATAGCACTGAAGGTGGACAATAATAGCACTGAAGGTGGGATAATAATAGCAGCACTGAAGGTGGGTGATAATAGCACTGAAGGTGGGTAATGATAGCACTGAAGGTGGGTAGTAATAGCACTGAAGGTGGGGTAATAGCAGCACTGAAGGTGGGTAATAAAAGCACTGAAGGTGGGTGATGATAGCACTGAGGGTGGGTGACAATAGCACTGAAGGTGGGTAGTAATAGCACTGAAGGTGGGGTAATAGCAGCACTGAAGGTGGTTAATAAAAGCACTGAAGGTGGGTGACAATAGCACTGAAGGTGGGTGATAATAGCACTGAAGGTGGGTGATAATAGCACTGAAGGTGGGTGATAATTGCACTGGAGGTGGACAATAATAGCACTGAAGGTGGGATAATAATAGCACTGAAGGTGGGTGATAATAGCACTGGAGGTGGACAATAATAGCACTGAAGGTGGGATAATAATAGCACTGAAGGTGGGTGATAATAGCACTGGAGGTGGACAATAATAGCATTGAAGGTGGGATGATAATAATAGCACGGAAGTTTCTCATGAGAATATTCTCAATGACATCTTCCATCAGGGGAGGATTTCCTGTCATCAAAGTTATGAATCATTTCTTACGTAAACTACAACGATGACGAACACTTCTTGTGCGAGTATCCTGACATTCTGTAAATGTAATGGCTCTGTACGTCTCAAAGAGAACTGGTGGTGGTGGTGGTGTGTGGTGTTTAACAGTCTGGTCTCACAAGATGCCCCGACGTCAAATGATGGTAAAGATTTGTAGGCAAGCACGTGGACACTGAGGGATATGCTTTGAAAAAAAAAAAATAGGAGCCAATATACAGATATCAAACCATGATAAAGTGAATATATTCCTCTGGGCTTTTAGGAGCAGACGTAGTATATGGTTGGTGACCCATAGGATTACACTCATATATCTTCTAAGTCTTCTTATAGATTGAACTTTATAAGTTTCTTTACATCGTTAAGAAAATTACTAAAAGATATCATTCAACTCATTCTTTCGGGATGAGTGATAGACATGTATCCTTTCGAGATATTGTCGGGACAGAATCCTACGATTTTGATTATTTAAACACATACAAAGATCATGGATGCATATGAACTGACTGTTATATATCTTTCTTGTATCTCCCCTGATGATGTGATTATTACACGAAAGTGCTCTTGGGAAATTATCGTGTTTCATTTCCCCGTGCACTCATAGGAATATATATGAATAGATAAATGAATATATATATATATATATATATATATATATATATATATATATATATATATATATATATATATATATATATATATATATATATATATATATATATATATATATATAAAAGTTTTTATCGAGGATGTAAGGCATGTGTACGTGTAGGAAGAGAGGAAAGTGATTGGTTCTCAGTGAATGTAGGTTTGCGGCAGGGGTGTGTGATGTCTCCATGGTTGTTTAATTTGTTTATGGATGGGGTTGTTAGGGAGGTAAATGCAAGAGTCCTGGAAAGAGGGGCAAGTATGAAGTCTGTTGGGGATGAGAGAGCTTGGGAAGTGAGTCAGTTGTTGTTCGCTGATGATACAGCGCTGGTGGCTGATTCATGTGAGAAACTGCAGAAGCTGGTGACTGAGTTTGGTAAAGTGTGTGGAAGAAGAAAGTTAAGAGTGAATGTGAATAAGAGCAAGGTTATTAGGTACAGTAGGGTTGAGGGTCAAGTCAATTGGGAGGTGAGTTTGAATGGAGAAAAACTGGAGGAAGTGAAGTGTTTTAGATATCTGGGAGTGGATCTGTCAGCGGATGGAACCATGGAAGCGGAAGTGGATCATAGGGTGGGGGAGGGGGCGAAAATTTTGGGAGCCTTGAAAAATGTGTGGAAGTCGAGAACATTATCTCGGAAAGCAAAAATGGGTATGTTTGAAGGAATAGTGGTTCCAACAATGTTGTATGGTTGCGAGGCGTGGGCTGTGGATGGAGTTGTGCGCAGGAGGATGGATGTGCTGGAAATGAGGTGTTTGAGGACAATGTGTGGTGTGAGGTGGTTTGATCGAGTAAGTAACGTAAGGGTAAGAGAGATGTGTGGAAATAAAAAGAGCGTGGTTGAGAGAGCAGAAGAGGGTGTTTTGAAATGGTTTGGGCACATGGAGAGAATGAGTGAGGAAAGATTGACCAAGAGGATATATGTGTCGGAGGTTGAGGGAACGAGGAGAAGAGGGAGACCAAATTGGAGGTGGAAAGATGGAGTGAAAAAGATTTTGTGTGATCGGGGCCTGAACATGCAGGAGGGTGTAAGGAGGGCAAGGAATAGAGTGAATTGGAGCGATGTGGTATACAGGGGTTGACGTGCTGTCAGTGGAGTGAATCAAGGCATGTGAAGCGTCTGGGGTAAACCATGGAAAGCTGTGTAGGTATGTATATTTGCGTGTGTGGACGTGTGTATGTACATGTGTATGGGGAGGGGGGGGGGGGTTGGGCCATTTCTTTCGTCTGTTTCCTTGCGCTACCTCGCAAACGCGGGAGACAGCGACAAAGTATAAAAAAAA
This sequence comes from Panulirus ornatus, assembly GCF_036320965.1. NCBI lineage: Eukaryota > Metazoa > Arthropoda > Malacostraca > Decapoda > Palinuridae > Panulirus > Panulirus ornatus. The sequence continues at coordinate 5,268,309 of NC_092226.1, read as the reverse complement.
AAAAAAAAAAAAAATATATATATATGCAACTTAAAGCAGTTATCTGAGCGCCAGTGACTATCCTCCATTGCCTGGCTGCCCCACAAGTACCTGGCAGCATCTGGCATGGTGTTTAATGCCTCGCAGCAGGCAAGTGGGTCAACCCACCCCAAGCGGTGGGCTCTGGCGGCTCCTGGGGTTACAGACGCAGGGCTGACCTTGTTACAGCTCAGTAGGGGGTGTGGTGGGGGAGCGCCCAGTTCTTAGGGGTAATGTTATCCGAGGTGTACTCTCCAGTGGGGAGTGTGTGTGTAGTGGATTTTCTTAGATGGTATTGTTCCCTAGATGTGGGGTGATGTATGTCTGTGTGTGTGTGTGTGTGTGTGTGTGTGTGTGTCCCCACTCCCCCCTTCATCCGCCCCCTGGTGTGTCGAGGTCAAACGTGCATGTGGAGGAGGAGGAGGAGGAGGAGGAGGAGGAAGACCAAATCTAAGCACCTCCCTGTAGAATGGTTGCATTCACTGGAGCACTAGTGGTGGCCTACCAGACGCCATACCATATCATACAACACCACACAACACTACACCATGCGACACTGGGTAGTGTCACACAGGGTCATGTTGCGTGGTGTCGTATATTACGGTATACTGTAGTGTGAGTCACACTATACTATATCATGTGATAATGAACCGTAGTGTACCCTATTACTACACACTGCACACCACAGTAACTCATGATACACCACATTCCAACACAATGTACCACACCACACACTCCCTACATCTCTAAAGCGGTTGGTAGTCTCACATCCACACCATGTATGCTGTCTCTCTCACCACAGCCACACCATGTGTGCTCTCTCACCACAGCCACACCATGTGTGCTGTCTCACCACAGCCACAGCCACAGCATGTATGCTGTCTCACTACAGCCACACCATGTGTGCTGTCTCACCACAGCCACAGCCACATTGTGTGTGCTGTCGCGCCACAGCCACGCCATGTGTGCTGTCTCACCACAGTCATACCGTGCATGACCCTGCACAAAACACCTTCTCTGGCACTACCATGTGCCCGCATGCACCCCCAGGGGATTAGGTGGAGGGAATGTCGACCCCCTGGGAGAGGTCACTCTCGCTGCCTGGGTCAGAGGGGTCAGGGGCGGTGGGCAGCAACTAGGACACATGCTTGCCTCGTGTACCATCAAGACGTCGCCAGAACTCCGCCTGGCTTGTGGTGGAGCTGAGGGAGGAGAGTCGCCTTCAGCGAGGCTCTCTCTCACCGAGGAAGTTCTCGCGCCAAAGGAGGCTATCATTTCCCTGCTACTGGAAGCAGCGTAGCTCTGAAGCTGCAGAAGCCCCATCAGAGGAAGGGTCCTAGAGTTTATGTATGTATATATATATATATATATATATATATATATATATATATATATATATATATATATATATATATATATATATATATATATATATATATATATAATTTTTTCATACATATTCACCATTTCCCGCGTTAGCGAGGTATCGTCAAGAACAGAGTAGTGAGCCATCAATTGGCCCCCTTTTCTGTTCTATCTTTTGCAAAAGTAAAAGTGAAGGGGAGGATTTCCAGCCCCCCCAACTCCCACCCCTCTTAGTCGCCTCCTACGACATGCAGGGAATACGAGGGAGGTATTCTTTCTCACCTATCCCCAGGGAATCTGGAGGAGGTGGAGTGCTATAGATGGCCTAGAGTTGACATATGGCCATAGACGAAACCATGGGACATGAAGACTGTGGTTAGGTCAATGGACAGAGGTCATGGGCGCCCTGAGCAGTGTGTGGGGAAAGATGTGTATCTCTGATACCAGATTAAGTCCTGTAGTGCTGTATGGGTGTGAGTCGTGGATGTGCTGGAAATTCGATACTTTACGACAACTTGTGGTGTGAGGAGGAGGAGGAGGAGAAGAGTTAATCGTGAAAGGAATCACGGTGTAAGAGATGTGCGGAAATGAGCCGAACATGTGGAGGGAAGGATTAAAGAAGGATTGACTAAGAATTTCTATGTGTCAGTAGGGGTGGGAGCAAGGGGCTTGAGGGAAGGGCGGAAAGGAGACGGAAAACTGAGGGTAAATGAATCTTTAAGTTATGTGGGCCTCAACACACAGGAGGGTGTGAGGCTTGCATGAGATAGAAAAAATTGGAGTGATGTGATATGCAGGGGGGCGGCTTGTTGTCGATCTGCTGAACTAGGACATAAAAAGTGCCCAGGATAAACCACGAGAAGGTATGTGGAGCTTGGCTGTGGATGTGGAGCTCAGGTTTCGGTGCGTTATATAGATAACAGCGAGTGTAGATATGGGCAAGGGAGGCCTTCTTCGTCTTCTTGTGCTATCACGCTACGTACGTAGAAGTGAAGTATGGGAAAAAATAGAAATTTTATAGACATATATATATATATATATATATATATATATATATATATATATATATATATATATATATATATATATATATATATATATATATATATATATATATATATACTTTCCTGCCCCTGGAGCCCCTTCTATGGAGCTCAGGAGACTGGCCACGTTCACCTGATGACTATAGGTCAAGGAGTGATGTGATGTTGTGTGGATGTCGTGTGAGGTGTCCAGAATAATTTAGGAGTAAGTGTTCAATGTCTTTAGTATGAAAGCTGAGTCTTGGATTGGATTGATCTCGTAATACGTTGAATCGGTATCCATAATGTTGTAGAGTTGGGTGATTTCCAGAGCAAAGACGAGAAAGTGTAACTAGAACATGTCTGGGGAGTGTGGTTTCCAAAAGTGGTACGTCTGGCGGGATGCTGTTTAAGACTGGGTTCAGGAGGGCGGTTGTCTGGTGCTTTTCAAGTCATTATGGTGTGTATGTGTTTTGTTAGCGTTGTGCTTTTAGGAGTTTGGAGGACCTATGAATATAGGTTATTGAAGTGTGAGGCAGGGGTAAGCTTTTTACTTCTGCTTGGGCGTTAGTGATTAGTTCTGGGCTTGGTTTGGATGAGAAGGTGTCTAATGCTGTTGCATAGGACTGAGTACCGAGCATATTAAGATGGAGTTGTACTTGGACAATCTTTGTTTCGTGGTGTAATAGTTGAGTGTTTGTGGTTGGTAGGTACTCAGCGACTGTTCTGAGTGGTCTGTTTGTGTGGTTTGCAACTTTCTTTTATTTTCTTTTGACAGGCCAGACCCCAGGCAGGTGAGGCGTAGTTTAGGATGGAACGGATGAATTGTTTATAGAGGAAATAATAAGAGACTCTTTTGTTCTTGTCCAATCTGGACTGGTACCAATTAGTGTTCTCAGTGCATTTGATTTGTTTTTATGTTGATATTTGTGTTGTGGGAGTGGGTGTCATGTGCATGTCGTAAGCTGAAGTTTTGTTGAGTGGGAGCGACTAGCCAGTCAAAGAGACAGGAGGATGCAGCTTGTTTTCGTTTCTGACTGGGGTTGCAAAGGTAACTGAAGACTCTTCTGGAGATGCAGACAGTCTGTCCTGAGTGAGTCACTATTCCAATTGTGTGGTGTGCTGGTGAATGTTCGCTGCTAGCGCTTGCATAGTGTCAGGGGTGGTATGTTGTGAATGTGAGGTCGTCTGCTTAGGAAAGGACCTTCACACTCTGTGGTCTGCAGGAGGTGATAGGAAAGACTGGAAAGAGATAAAGAATGGCTCCTTGAGGAACTCCATCAGAGAGGCGATCAAGCTGGTTTCTGGCAAGGCTGCTGGCTATGAACCAGGCCATTTTATCATTGTTGTGGTTCGCGACGCCAAGTATCGTTTGTGTAAGGATGTGTCGAAGGGCAGTGTCCAATCATATTCTTGATGTCTCTTGCCACAAGGAATGTTAGGGAGGGAGGCTGTGGCTGGATGAAGCCATCTAATTTGTGTTGCATGAGACGTCTGTGTAGTGTGGTGATGAACTGTTTGGCTCGAGAGATGAGAGCGGGATATTTTGATTGAATCTGCTGTGGATCAATTTTTCAAAAACGTTTAGATACTGAAGACAGAGGGGGTGGTGGGGTACAGGGCAGTGAGAGGAAGAGGAGGTGGGTAGTTTGGAGGGTTCCAGAATGGTGTTACGTTAGGAAGTTTCCTCAAACTGTTAGAAACAGTCCTGTAGATCCCCCCTTGCTATAAAATCACTGCCTCTTTTTCGCTCTTGTTCTTTCGTTTGTCCTGGGCTTTACCCATCCTTAACATCCCCACACCGTAAGAAATCCGTAGTGAGAGGATGGAATGAGATAAAGGTCTTCAGTTTTTAATGCTAACAACATACATAAAGCTTAAAAAGCTTTATGTATTCAAGATGTGGGAACCTCACGAGTGTAAGAAAAAAGATCCTTCTCCCCCGTACCGTACGAATAACTAATTAAGCACACACACACACACACACACACACACACACACACACACACACACACACACACACACACACACACACACACACACACACACACACACACACACATACTCTCACACACACACACACACACACACACACACACACATACTCTCACACACACACACACATACTCTCACACACACACACACACACACACACACACACACACACACACACACACACACACACACACACACACACACACAAACACACACACACACACACACACACACACACACACACACAAGCAAGATTATCTTAATCCCTCTCGCACCGATCAGTACACTGGACCTCATCCAAGAATTCGGAAGGAAGGTACTACCGCACCACTCCCGCCACCATCACCTCCTACCATCAAAGATCCCTCGTCCCCGATGTTGCAGTTTGACGCCACAACCGCATCGAGACCATCCCAACTCGTACAGACCGCCCCAAGAACAACCCCAAACCAACCCTTGCGAACATCACCAAGAACCAAGAATAAGAATAGTCTACCCTGAGGATGTAATACACGAAAGCGCAATTGAGAATCATCGTGTTTCATGTTTGACTCTAGGTCAAACAAATAATAGATTACTCGCGTCACTGTTGACCTTACTGCCACCAATAATGTGAATATGTCAAGACTGTCTGTTCTGATGTTTAAAACCTTCTCCTATTGTTATCACCACACTGTCTTTGTTCTGTGTATTTTCTCTGTATATGTTCAGCCTTTGACTGCATTTACATTCAAGCTACGGTACTTATTATCATTATAATTATCATTATTATTATCATTATTATTATAATTGTTATTATTATTATTATTATTATTATTATTATTATTATTATTATTGTTATTATTATTATTATTGTTACTATTATCATTATTATTATTATCATTATTATCATTACTATCATTGTTATTATTATTATCATTATCATTATTATTATCATTATTGTTATTATCATTATTATTATTATCATTATTATTATTATTATTATTATTATTATTATTATTATTATTATTATCATTATTATTATTATTATTATCATCATTATTGTTATTATCTTTATCATTATTTTGATTATCATTATCATCATTATACCTATCACTTCTATATCATAAATCAAGTCCACATATATTGACATTCTCTGCACCACACACACCAAAATGAAGGAAGTATATGGGTGGAAGATATAACTATGGAAGAATAAAAAAAAAATGAAGGCCTCTGAAGACATTATGTATGAAAAAATTCAAATTTCCAAAGATCTCCCAAGAGCAAACTATCAGTAAAAGATCATATATAGTTGCACTGATGGACTCAAAGAGAAGAGAGAAGAGTTGGTCAAGTGGAAGATGACCTCGTATAGAGACACTAGATGACAAACTGTGTAGTGTTCATGGACACAACATATACAAAATCTCACAAAAAGACCCTCTACACCCATGGACTGTGTACTCAAAGAGTCTGCAGACACCCTACACAGGCCACAGTGGTTCGTTGATATTGAGTGAGTGTAGCAGGCAGGGACCATCGTGCATCTTGAGTAAGAAAGAAAACTGAAAGTATTTGCTTATCTGCTTATAATTACACGAGGACTAGTTTCTATTGAGGAGTTCTGGTGTTATCCAGGACCTTTCTTAAGGATCCTGCAACCCAAAGGTGCGCTACTTCCAGCAACATGGAAGTGTAGACTCCTTTGGAGTGAGGAGACTGTACTCCCAGTCATACAGCCTCGCCAAAGATGACTTTTCACTCGCCGTGTACCATCGAGATGGCGGAGTCCGGGAACACCAACAGAATAAATGTACAAGCCAGTATCATTAAGAAGCAAAGTCTACTAATTTTAAGACAGTCTACCCACGTCGGAATCAATCATAGTCTTAGGAGGAAAAAAAGGTATTCAATCTCTAACCTTTTTTTGGGGGGGGGAAGGGGCGTTGACGGTAAAGTGCGCAGCAGCATAGATAAAAGAGATGACTTGGTGGACCGTGTTCTCTGGGAACACCAGAGTATATTTCATACAAACACATGCCCTCGCACAGGAGGATCACACAAACACATGCCCTCGCACAGGAGGATCACACAAACACATTCCCTCGCACAGGAGGATCACACAAGCAAAAACCAATAGATTCTCAGTCAGGTATAAGGAGGAGAGGCTCCTTGGGCAAGTCGAGAATTCATCAAAAGGGAAGGCGAACAACGGCAGCTGACACACGTCAAAGTTACCTGTTCCAACTGAATATAAGCAACTCAGTCATGTGCTCCAGAGGGATCAGTCCCTGGTCTATGCACAGGAGTTGAGTTTACGGGTAGTAAAATCATGAGAATGATGGTGATTTCAGGATTGAGGCAACATGAAGAGAGGTGCATCAACTTCCAATAGCACATAGATGAAGCCAGGGTACAGGAGAAACAGCGTCGGACACTGACAATCACCTTGCAGGGAAGCAACGACGGGAACTCTTCTCTCAGAGGTAGTCTATGAGCAGACGAAGTACTCGACAACCACATTAATACAAGTAACATGGAGGGTTAACTCATGTATCCACGGGCAGCCCGGGGTCGAATCCCTATACGTTCGAGTCTTGGTTGTAGGAGTCGATCTACAGTCAACCTAGCTGTTCACTATATATATATATATATATATATATATATATATATATATATATATATATATATATATATATATATATATATATATATATATATATATATATATATATATATATATATATATATATACATATATATATATATATATATATATATATATATATATATATATATATATATATATATATATATATATATATATATATATATATATATATATAAAGCGTTAACAAGGTACCCTTAATTAGGGAATTCAGTTGCTTGTGCCGTCTCAGCTAACATGGAATATGAAAAAATAGATTTAAATGACCATCTGAAAAAGAAATTTTGTACTTGCAATACATATACAAATCGAGAGAGAGAGAGAGAGAGAGAGAGAGAGAGAGAGAGAGAGAGAGAGAGAGAGAGAGAGAGAGAGAGAGAGAGAGAGAGAGAGAGAGAGAGAGAGAGAGAGAGAGCATGCGACACTGGTGTGGGTCTGGTCATTCAAGAGGTGTGTATACTGGGTTGTTGGTGTGGAACCACTGGATGGCGACAGCAACTTCTACCTGAGATAAAGATTCTGAGTGAGTTACACAGGGTAGAGGTCAGCAGGGAAGGACCCGTCCCACACTAGGAGAAAGAACACCACGGGAAACAGGTCTTGTGTTCTTCAGTGGGGGGTCTGAGGATGTCGACACACACACACACACACACACACACAACAGTCATTTTAGATGGACGGAACTAGTCTACCCCCAAGAGGCCTCACCTCGATGCCCTGTTAATAGAACGAAGTCGGAGGAAAGGCGACGGAAACACAGCAATAACTATAGAATAGTGGATGAGTGAACCTGATGAAGAGGTGAATGTGCAAAGAAACAGGAAGAGAAAGTCGAGGAAAATAATGGGTGACAGAAAGGTTTCTATGAATATGTAGCTTCTCTACACACACACACACACACACACACACACACACACACACACACACACACACACACACACACACACACACGTTATTAAATCACCTTCAGGGGCATCCTAATGAGACAGAGAATTACCCATCTAATTACCATCCGAGAGTGGCATGTGCAAGGCGTCCCAGAGAGAGAGTGTGAGGAGGGGGGTCAGGAGGGGGCTGCCTGCCATGGAGGGCCCGAGGCAGAGGGAGGGGAGAGGATGGTGAGGTGGTAGTGGTGGTGGTGGTGGGGGGCGTGCGTCAGTAACAAGAGGGTCACAGAGGACATGAGATGGGGGTGAGGAGGGTGTCGGAGGGGTGAGGGTGTGGGTGTAAGAGAGGGGACGGGGGGGGGGGGGGGGGAAAGGTGGGCCCGTTACGGAAGCCGGGCAACGCGACCATGACTCTCCCTTTACGCAACAACCTCGAGAAACAACACAGGACGCCAGCCAGGCCCGCCCCACCACCAAGCCCTCTGGTGTTGTGGGTCGCTGGTTCCTCTTTGTCCACGCCTCTCTCTCTCTCTCTCTCTCTCTCTCTCTCTCTCTCTCTCTCTCTCTCTCTCAACCCGAGGGTGGTGGTGGGGCGCCTCGCCTCTCGTGACCCGCCACAGACAACCTGAAGGCCCGTCAGTACACACTCGAACTCCCCGTCAGACCCGCGGAGCCACGGTGCCAGTATCACTTGAGACGCTGGACGTCCGCCTTCAGCTGAGAAGGATGCTTCAAGTGCCTGCTCCTCCACCTCCACCTCCACCTACCTCCACCTCCACCTCCTCCACTTTCTTCACCACCTCCTGAGTATGGGGCACCACGAGGAGGTCTTCTCGCCCCTCTGCTGCGTATGGGCACCACGTGGAGGTCCTCCCGCCCCTCTGCTGCGTATGGAGCGCCACGAGGAGGTCCTCCCGCCCTTCTGCTGCGTATGGGGCGCCACGTGAAGGTCCTCCCGCCCCTCTGCTGCGTATGGGGCGCCAGGAGGAGGTCCTCCCGCCCTTCTGCTGCGTATGGGGCGCCACGTGGAGGTCCTCCCGCCCCTCTGCTGCGTATGGGGCGCCACGTGGAGGTTCTCCCGCCCCTCTGCTGCGCATGGGGCACCACGTGGAAGTCCTCCCGCCCCTCTGCTGCGTATGGGGCGCCACGTGGAGGTTCTCCCGCCCCTCTGCTGCGCATGGGGCACCACGTGGAGGTCCTCCCGCCCCTCTGCTGTGCATAGGGCACCACGTGGAGGTCCTCCCGCCCGCCGACCCTCCCACCAAAAGGGTTTGACCCCGGCGTCCCTTCCCTCCCTCCGTCACCCATGACGTCTGGTGAAGCTTGTTGTCAAGGGCGCTGCCACCCTGCCCAGGTACTCTCTCTCTCTCTCTCTCTCTCTCTCTCTCTCTCTCTCTCTCTCTCTCTCTCTCTCTCTCTCTCTCCTTTTTAATACATAGTCGTCATTTCCCGCGTCAGCGAAGTAGCGTCCAAAAACAGATGACTGAGCCTTTGAGGGGAAAAACTCCTCACTTTGGCCCTGTGCCCAATTTTTCGACCAAACTATGATGAACTTCTGGACTGACTATTGACCGGCTGACGCGTCCAGGATTCGAACCCGTCCATACTTGAACCCCGGCGGCCAGTGCATGTCTCACAGTCGGCAACGCTAACCGATACGCCATGGAAGTCCAAATGATGATAATGATATTATCATTATTATTATCATCATTATCATTATTATTATAATAATTTTTTTTTTTTTTTTTTTTTGCTTTGTCGCTGTCTCCCGCGTTTGCGAGGTAGCGCAAGGAAACAGACGAAAGAAATGGCCCAACCCACCCCCATACACATGTATATACGTACGTCCACACACGCAAATATACATACCTACACAGCTTTCCATGGTTTACCCCAGACGCTTCACATGTCCTGATTCAATCCACTGACAGCACGTCAACCCCGGTATACCACATCGATCCAATTCACTCTATTCCTTGCCCTCCTTTCACCCTCCCGCATGTTCAGGCCCCGATCACACAAAATCCTTTCCACTCCATCTTTCCACCTCCAATTTGGTCTCCCACTTCTCCTCGTTCCCTCCACCTCCAACACATATATCCTCTTGGTCAATCTTTCCTCACTCATTCTCTCCATGTGCCCAAACCATTTCAAAACACCCTCCTCTGCTCTCTCAACCACGCTCTTTTTATTTCCACACATCTCTCTTACCCTTACGTTACTTACTCGATCAAACCACCTCACACCACACATTGTCCTCAAACATCTCATTTCCAGCACATCCATCCTCCTGCGCACAACTCTATCCATAGCCCACGCCTCGCAACCATACAACATTGTTGGAACCACTATTCCTTCAAACATACCCATTTTTGCTTTCCGAGATAATACTCTCGACTTCCACACATTCTTCAAGGCTCCCAGAATTTTCGCCCCCTCCCCCACCCTATGATCCACTTCCGCTTCCATGGTTCCATCCGCTGCCAGATCCACTCCCAGATATCTAAAACATTATTATTATTATTATTATTATTATTATTATTATTATTATTATTATTATTATTATCATTATTATTATTATTATTATTATTATTATTATTATTATTATTATTATTATTATTATGATTATTATTGTTATCATTATTATTATTATCATTATTATTATTATTATTATTATTATTATTATCATTATTATTATTATTATCATTATTATCATATGAGTCGTTATCATCATTCTCGTCATTGTATTACTATCTATATTAGTCATCATCATCATCATCGTCATTATATCACTATCATCATTATCCTCATCATATGCAGTAGTAGTAGTATCATTTTCATCATTACGATTAATCATTGCGGTCTGTTGATATAACTGGAGCCATGGCTTGAAAATATATACGAAGCAAATACACACCCTCTGAGGGTTGGGTTGTGAACAGAGGAAATGGTGAACAAGCAATCTTTACGCAGATACTGGGTTGGAGGTTAATATACACTGTACTAATAATTGATGGTGTTTACTGTGTAGTTGGGATGAGGCTGTTCTTATGGCGGGCTGAACAAGTTCGGATGGGGCCCAATGCGGTTTTGTGTGATGCTGAACTGCAACTCGGGGTAAGGGGATCTCCCGGTGGTAGGAGATGATGGTGGTGGCGGAGATGTTGCAGTCGCTTCTTCTTATAACCGTCGGATTGTTGTGAGGGTGAGGGGGGGGGGGTCCTAGTGATAGTTGGAGAATCATAGTGTTGGTGTAAAAAGAGGGTAGGGACGCCCCCTGTCGTGTGGTGGCGAGGGAGGTGTATAGATAATCTAGAGTTCAGATGGAGAGAGTTCGAGTGCCTTGGTTGAACGATGAAGAGTCGAGGGGAGGGGGGAGGTGGACGACTTGATGATGGTACTGACGAGTTCCTTCCAGCTTGGTTTATCGTCCAAGGGAATGTGTGTAGTTGTCCATTAGTACTGTAGAGGGAGGGGAGTTTTGCACTCATAGGGCACCAATCTCTTGAACTTTCTCTGTTATCATACAACTTTTTAAACTTTTGTGCGCTGTGCGTGTGTGTGTGTGTGTGTGTGTGTGTGTGTGTGTGTGTGTGTGTGTGTGTGAAGGTAAATTCGCTATTTACAGAGGCACAAGTCTGTAAAGTGTACCTGGTAAGTTGTATGGGAGAGTGGTCATTGAGAGGATGGGTGGTAGGCAGAGAGCATTAGAATAGGGCAGAGCAACATGGCCACGGGAATGGCAGACGATGTTTCTTATTTTTTGACAGGTATTCGCCTGGAAGAATGTGTGTGGAAAATACTTAAAGAATGAGAGGATATGGACGTGGTATTCATGGATCCGTAGAAAACGTATGGTGATCTGACAAGGGTGCCCTGCGGAAGGTGTTGCGGTCATATGGTTGGGTTGGAGGAAGATAATTTACTAGATGCAGTGAGGGGTTTTCTTCATGAGAGTTAGGTTTGTATGTTAGAAGGAAGGGAGGAGGGTGAGCGGTTCCAAATGAAGGAAGGGTCTGCGTCAAGGGTATATAATGTCACCATGTCTGTTTCATCTATCTATGGATGGGATATTGAGGGAGGTAGATACAAGGACCTTGAAAAGAGAAACGGAGAAGGAGAAGTTAGATTTTGTGAGAGCAAAGATGAGTATGTTTGATGGTAGGAACTTCGATGGTAATGTATAGATGCGAGTCTTCAGAAGAACGGGGGAGGGTGGACGATCTGCAAATGAAGCATGTGAAGCGTCTGGGGTAAACCATGGAAAGTTCTGTGGGGCCTGGATGTGGAAAGGGAGCTGTGGTTTCGGTGCATTATTACATGACAGCTAGAGACTGAGTGTGAACGAATGTGGCCTTTGTTATCTTTCCTAGCGCTACCTCGCACACATGAGGGGGGAGAGGGTTGTTATTTCATGTGTGGCGAGGTGGCGATGCGAATGAATAAAGGCAGACAGTATGAATTATGTACATGTGTATATATGTACATGTCTGTGTGTGTATATATATGTATACGTTGAGATGTATAGGTATGTATATTTGCATGTGTGGACGTGTATGTATATACATGTGTATGTGGGTGGGTTGGGCCATTCTTTTGTCTGTTTCCTTACGCTACCTCGCTAACGCGGGAGACAGCGACAAAGCAAAATAGAAAAAAAATAAAAAAAATAATAATAATGATAATATATATATATATATATATATATATATATATATATATATATATATATATATATATATATATATATATATATATATATATATATATATATTAAGGCATCCAATTGTATGTAGCATACAGAGAAACAAAGAAAAATAACCTTCGTCACGTTCTATTGATTCAAAACAGCGGAACAACGAGTCAGCGAGCGACCCAGTGTTTCGAAGCCACGAAACCTGACTCGGTCCGATTCACTGACTCGAAACTATACATGTATCCGCCGGCCGTCAGAACCCAGGACAGCCTACACATAGGCCTCCCTACCCAGTGTCAGGACGGGATAGGAGAGATATCCCACGGGATACTTTGGGATATATTGTACCTTCAAGTTTTATAACCATGACGGCACCAGCATATAGAAAAGGATGGCATAGGTATAGAAAACACACAGAAATTAGGATAGATTAAGGAGATCTATGCTTTGCTATCTGTCACTAGGGATAGGGCTACGTGTAAGTGCTTGGATTAACTCTCCTTGAGGATTAGCTCTCCTTGAGGACTAGCTACCCTTGAGGATCAACTCTCCTTGAGGATTAACTCTCCTTGAGGACTAACTCTCCTTGAGGACTAGCTATCCTTGAGGATTAACTCTCCTTGAGGACTAGCTACCCTTGAGGATCAACTCTCCTTGAGGATTAACTCTCCTTGAGGATTAACTCTCCTTGAGGACTAGCTATCCTTGAGGATTAACTCTCCTTGAGGACTAGCTACCCTTGAGGATCAACTCTCCTTGAGGATTAACTCTCCTTGAGGATTAACTCTCCTTGAGGACTAGCTATCCTTGAGGATTAGCTATCCTTGAGGATTAACTCTCCTTGAGGACTAGCTCTCCTTGAGGATCAACTCTCCTTGAGGATCATCTTTAACTGACGACGTTTATATGAAAAAAAAAAAGCACAAACCCACGTAACATAAGGAGAGGCTAGGGACCTCGTGACATTGCAAACCCCGACAAGCTGGAAGGGTCGGTTGACCTATATTCCAGGCGGGATTTCCGCTCATTTTCCACCCATAAAGCCGTCGTGTATATAATGGCTTTCCACCCCACTTATTACACCCTTATTTACACTGTCCCCGCCAGGGTGCAGCGGCGGAGGAACGGGAGGGAGGAACAGGAGGGAGGGAGGAAGGGAGGAACAGGAGGGAGGGAGGGAGGGAGGGAGGGAGGGAGGGAGGGAGGGAGGGAGGAACAGGAGGGTGGGATGGAGTGAGGAACAGAGGGAGGGAGGAACAGAGGGAGGGAGGGAGGGAGGGAGGAACAGGAGGGAGGGAGGAACAGGAGGGTGGGAGGGAGGGAGGGAGGAACAGGAGGGAGGGAGGGAGAGAGGAACAGGAGGGTGGGAGGGAGGGAGGAACAGGAGGGAGAGAGGGAGGGAGGAACAGGAGGGAGGGAGGGAGGGAGGAACAGGAGGGAGGGAGGGAGGGAGGAACAGAGGGAGGGAGGGAGAGAGGAACAGGAGGGAGGGAGGGAGGGAGGAACAGGAGGGTGGGAGGGAGAGAGGAACAGGAGGGAGAGAGGGAGGGAGGAACAGGAGGGAGGGAGGGAGGGAGGAACAGGAGGGAGGGAGGGAGGGAGGAACAGAGGGAGGGAGGGAGGGAGGAACAGGAGGGAGGGAGGGAGGGAGGAACAGGAGGGTGGGAGGGAGGGAGGGTTGATCCGGCTGTCTGTCTATCTGTCTGTCTGTCTGTCTCTGCAGATGTAAACAGATGACATGCAAATGTTTATGCCGTTGTTGTTGTTGTTGTTGTGGTTGTTGTTGTTGTTGTTTATTTGGTTGCCAGGCGGAGCGACGCAGACCCCAGACCTCACCCCACACACCCTACTGTTGTTGGAGGAACGGTCCTCTCACCCAACCTCACCCTCTACTGTTGTTGGGGGAACAGTCCACCCAACCCCACCTTCCTCACTGTCCTGTTGTTGGAGGAAACAGTACACCAAACCTCACCTTCAAAACACTACTGTTGTTGGAGGAAATGGATCTACCCGACCTCTACTTCCCCACTTTATTGTTGTTGGGGGAAACTGCCCATCCGACTCCATCATCCACCCTCTACTGTTGTTGGAGGATAGAGTTTACCCAACCTCTCCTTTAAAACCCTTCTGTTGTTGGAGGAAACCGGCCCGCTGAACTTCACCTTCAAAACCCTACTTTTGTTGGGGGTAAACGCGTCCATCCACTGTTGTTGGAGGAGACAGTCCATCCACTCTCACCTTTCACCGTCTCTACTGTTGTTGGAGGAAACGGGCCCATCCGCCGTTGGTGGCGTAGGTATCAACGCTTCTCCCTGCTGTTGGAGAACACTGGAAGGATACCTCCCCCACTCCCCACCACCCCAGACCCGGGTCCCTCTGTGACCGCTTCGTCCTTCTCTCTCTCTCTCTCTCTCTCTCTCTCTCTCTCTCTCTCTCTCTCTCTCTCTCTCTCTCTCTCTCTCTCTCTCTCTCTCTCTCTCTCTCTCTCTCTCTCTCTCTCTCTCTCTCTCTCTCTCCCCCAGACGAATGTTGGAGAACTGTGCTGGAGTCAATGTTGGGCTTCACGCTTGAGCAATTTCCGGTGAAAGTGTGTGTATATGTGTGTGTGTGTGTGTGTATGTGTGTGTGTGTGTGTGTGTGTGTGTATGTGTGTGTGTGTGTGTGTGTGTATGTGTATGTGTGTGTGTGTGTATGTGTATGTGTGTGTGTGTGTGTGTGTGTGTGTGTGTGTGTGTGTGTGTGTGTGTGTGTATGTGTGTGTGTCTGTTTGTGTGTATGTGTCTGTGTGTGTGTGTGTGTGTGTGTGTGTGTGTGTATGTGTGTGTGTGTGTGTGTGTGTGTGTGTGTGTGTGTGTGTGTATGTGTGTGTGTGTGTATGTGTATGTGTGTGTGTGTGTGTGTGTGTGTGTGTGTGTGTGTGTGTGTGTGTGTGTGTGTGTGTGTGTGTGTGTGTGTGTATGTGTATGTGTGTGTGTGTGTGTGTGTGTGTGTGTGTGTGTGTGTGTGTGTGTGTGTATGTGTGTGTGTGTGTGTGTGTGTGTGTGTATATGTGTGTATGTGTGTGTGTGTGTGTGTGTGTGTGTGTGTGTGTGTGTGTGTGTGTGTGTGTGTTGCTGCTGAGACCTGTACTGTTCATGTACGGTAACGGAGGGGTAGGTGAAGGACGAGAGATGACCGGAGAACTGTAGACAACAGGTAAGTAGATCCCCTGTAGAGAAAAAATAAGTAGAACCCTGTAGAGAACAGTTATGTAGAGCCACTGTAGAAAACAGATAAGCAAACCCCTGTAGAGAACAACTAAGTAGAACCTCTGTAGATAACATTTCAGTAGAACACCTGTAGAGAACATTTAAGTAGATCCCCTATTGAGAACACTTATGTAGATCCCCTGTTGAGAACATTTATGTAGAAACCCTGTAGATAACATTTAAGTAGAACCCCTGTTGAGATCATTTCAGTAGAAACCCTGTAGAGAACAGCTAAGTAGAAACCCTGGAGAGAAAAGCTAAGTAGAACCCCTGTAGAAAACAAATACGTAAAAACCCCTGTAGAGAACAGTTAAGTAGAGCGATTGTAGAGACACATGTAGACCCAGTCATGGTAGATGCGTAAGGAAATGGACGAGGATATGGGTGGCTGACTGATGGTTGTTTTGTGGACACTGGTCGAGAGCGGTAGGATATGGGTGGAGCCTGGTAGGATATGAGTGGGTATGTGTGGAGCCTGGTAGGATATGGGTGGATATGAGTGGAGCCTGGTAGGCTATGGGTGGATATGGGTGGAGCCTGGTAGGCTACGGGTGGATATGGGTGGAGCCTGATAGGCTATGGGACGATATGGGTGGAGGAGCCTGGGAGGATATGGATGGATATGGGTGGAGGAGCCTGGGAGGATATGGATGGATATGGGTGGAGCCTAGGGGGATAGGGTGTGGATATGGCGAAGAAATAATTAAATTAACGGTGAGATGTGTGTGTGTGTGTGTGTGTGTGTGTGTGTGTGTGGATGAAGGAAACCGTGGTATGGTCGTGGATATCAAGGGGGAATGGATTGAGGTGGTTAGGTAAGGGAGGGGAGTGGAAGGTAGGGGAAGACAAGCTATCAAGGGCAGGGGATAGGGGGTGTGTAGGGATGGGGAGAGGGAGGGTGGGGTGGAGATGGGGGCGTGGTGTGGAAGCGTTAGGGAGACACCTGCGAAAGGCTGACCCAAATGCGTAGAAAGGGTCAAACAGAACATTGCAGGAGGAGGAGGAGGAGGGGTGGGGGAGGAAACATGGGAGGGAGGGAGGGGGAGAGGGACATGCCTCGAGGAGTGGGAGGGGGGGGCATGGGGAGGGGGGAGAGATGCAGGTAGGGAGGGGAGGGGAATGGAACGCAAGGGTGTGGCGAGGGACTGTTTTTGTGTCGTAGCTTATTTCCTGGAGGTGTTGCTTGCTTGCCCATACCTCTGTGTCTTTGTGTGTGTGTGTGTGTGTGTGTGTGTGTGTGTGTGTGTGTGTGTGTGTGTGTGTGTGTGTAAGGAGCCCGCGAATCTCTTACATGTTGCTGCAGACGGCGACTGAAAAGAGGCGGGAGCTGGATGTCTTCCCCTCCTTTATGATTGCTGTCCAGATGAAGCAACATTGGAAGGAGATACATGAGGTTATTTCCTCTATGATCCAGTCTTGCATTCCTGGCGCTACTTTGGTAGATAGGGATACAGCGAACAAGCATGAGAGATAGTGATAGTGGTAGTAGTAGTAGTAGTAGTAGTAGTAGTAGTAGTAGTAGTAGTAGTAGACTTAGTGGTAGTAGTAGTACTGGTAGTAGTAGTACTGGTAATAGTAGTAGTAGTAGTAGTAGAAGTAGTAGTAGTGGTATCAGTAGTAGTATACTTAGTGGTAGTAGTAGTACTGGTAGTAGTAGTAGTAGTAGTAGTAGTAGTAGTAGTAGTTGTTGTTGTTGTTGTTGTTGTTGTTGTTGTTGGCTTGCTCACGGTATAGCTCATGCCGCGACCCACAATAAGCCAATTGTTGGAGGAAATCGGAGAAATAGGTACAGAAGAGGGAAAAAGGAACCAACACGACAGCATAAGACTAGTGGGTCAAGTTTTAAGGTAGGATTGGAAGAGCTGATAAATCAAACTGTTTTGAACCCGATTCAGTCAAGTACGTATGTAGAATTAGAAACTCCTCAGATGTAGGAATAGTATTCCAGTCATGGACACATCGATACTTTGAGTAACAGAAACTAGAGTCCAGATGAGAAGACTTTTCGACATCATGAGAGAACTCGTAGTTTTTCTTAGAGGTACACTTACCTATATGTGCAATGTGGAGGTTTGCAAAGACAGATCAGATATTACGGTGATGCCCAGCATGTTTGTTGTGTTGAATCACAGAGCTATCAAAGGAAATGAGAAAGTTGTGAGGGAGTTTGTAAAAAAGAAAAAAAAAGTAAATGGGAAGTGAGTTTATAGAGGTAGTTTTAAGGAGGCGAAAGTTTTGAGAGAGAGAGAGAGAGAGAGAGAGAGAGAGAGAGAGAGAGAGAGAGAGAGAGAGAGAGAGAGAGAGAGAGAGAGATGATAAAGGATGAGAAAGAAGATGAGAAATGCAGCGTTGAGGTGTCAAACCTTCCTGAGGTGTGTACGTTCGCTGAAGGAAGGAAGGTAATTGTTGGGTGGGAAAAAAAAAGGGAGGTGGAGCATCAGTGACAGGACAGAAGAACCCTGAGGGACACCGCTGCTGATGGCGAGTTGAGGGAGAGGTTGAGCCATCAACAGTCAAGAGAGGATAAATATGAGAGAACAAAGTGAGGAAGGGGAGCCCAAAAGAAAGGTGGAGGGCCGGAGCGGGGATGGTTGGAGATCAGTCTTCGATGCTTCGTCCTCGCCAAAAGCTTTCGAGAAATCGAGTCTTTCGAGCGAGGAATTTCACAAGTCTCGCACAGCCTTCACCAACACACACCGTCACTGCGCACGAGTGTGATGCATAATAGATAGCTAGCATTGATAGTCCAAAGGATATAGAAAGATAGGAAACGATAGAAGCATAAATTAGGGGTTATATAGAAAGAAAGAAAAAAGACTAAGTCAGACAGATGAATAGAGACAAATTATAGAGCTACGAAGGAAAATATTCATGGGGAGCAAAGAATTGATTATGGGTCGCCTCGTGTGTGTGTGTGTGTGTGTGTGTGTGTGTGTGTGTGTACGCTCAGGAAAGTGGTCTGCGACAGAGCGAGCGGCCGGAGACCCGCCTGTGGTTTACTGCCCGCCGAGCAGGATGCGTTTGTCACTTGTTTCGCGTCCTTCTTACCGTTAACAGTAGATTAACGGAAAGAGAAGGGAGTTCCGGCCTTCACCCGGACCACCTCCTTCCTGTTCAGGAACGACTAGCGTGTGCTCT
This sequence comes from Panulirus ornatus, assembly GCF_036320965.1. Classification (NCBI taxonomy): domain Eukaryota; kingdom Metazoa; phylum Arthropoda; class Malacostraca; order Decapoda; family Palinuridae; genus Panulirus; species Panulirus ornatus. The sequence continues at coordinate 5,249,290 of NC_092226.1, read as the reverse complement.
TGCTGGCCACGTGGTCGTCCAGCCGTCTCCACCGAGCACGACCACTCGTCAGTACGTGGACGACACCACACGACCACCCCAGAGCATGGACGACCACCCCAGTACGTGGACGACCACCCCAGTACGTGGACGACCACACCAGTACATGGAAGGCCACCACTCAACAGCCCACGTATGACCCCTTGCCAAAACAATGACATCCCTCGACCACCACACAAACGACCACTGACGACCACACGAGCGATTACTAACCAGTACACGAACGACAACCAACCAGCACACGAACGACTGCTGACCAGTATACGAACAAACTACTAACCAGTACACGAACGGCTGCTAACCAGTTCACAGACGATGGAGGAAATCCCCCTCTCCTCGTCCCCTTACCCTCGGAAGTACACAACCCCAGGATCACCCCCTGGACGTGCACTACCCCAGCATCACCCCCTGGACGTGCACTACCCCAGCATCACCCCCTGGACGTGCACTACCCCAGCATCACCCCCTGGACGTGCACTAACCCAGCATCACCCCCTGGACGTGCACTACCCCAGCATCACCCCCTGGACGTGCACTACCCCAGCATCACCCCCTGGACGTGCACTACCCCAGCATCACCCCACGTACATACGTGGGCCCGAAGATGCCCAGGGGCCCGGGGCGGGCTCAGGTATGCCTGGGAGGCAGAGGGGAGAGGAGGGGGGGTGGGGGAAACCGGGGCCATCAGGTGCCCCTGGAGGGGGGGGAGGGGGGGAGTGAGTCCCGTTACCTGGCGTCGATTGCGTCGCCACGGATCCGTCCGCCCGTCAGCTGCTTAGCGGCTGACGGGCGACTTCCGGAACCAAAGGGAAGGAGGGGGAAGAAGGGTTAGATCGGAGGGTTAGTGGGGGGGGAGAGACTTGGGTGAGGGGGAGGGAATGGCAAGGGAGGCCTTCTAGGGAGTGGGGGAGGGAAGGTGAGATATGGTTAAGGTAGGGGAGGATCCTTGGGTAAAGAGGAAGGGGAGGGGGTGCGCCAAATGACAGGGGTGATAAGAAAGGGGAGGGGAGGCAAGGGGAGGAGGTGGGGGTGATGAAGACGGGGTGCCCCACGGATGTTGAGGGTCAGGTGGGAGGCGGAGAGTAGCGCATCTCCCGGGTTCCCACAGCTCTGGTCTGGTCTGGTCTGGTCTGGTCTGGTCGGGTCTGGTCATTATCAAGACCAGTTTTGTAACAAAGTTTTGGTGGCTCTCCACCTCTGTCCTGACTGACATTTGGCTCACTAGTAAAGATAAGTGCTGTATCACTAACATATATATGTATGTGTGTACGTGTGTGTGTGTGTGTGTGTGTGTGTGTGTGTGTGTGTGTGTGTGTGTGTGTGTGGTATGGACATGTGGAGATGATGAGTGAAGAGAGACTAAGAGGATCTACGTGGCAGCAGAAATGGAAGGAGTGAATAGGAGGAGAAGATCAAGAAGATGAAAGGATGAAGTGAAGGAAGCTTTGAGTTATCGGGGCCAGTTTATTCAAAAGAGTGAGGGGCATGTGTAGGATAGAAAAAATGGAGAGATATGATATATGGGGGGATGGTGCCACTTGCTGCCACTAGGTTAAACCAGGAGAGTAAGAAAAAATCAGAGAAGAGTGTACGTATGTCTGGCATGGCTATGGACAGTAAGCTCTGGTTTCGGTGCATTGTACATGACAAATATGGTGTGGATGTGAGCAGATATATCCTTTGTTTCGTCTGTTCTGAGTGACTCCGAGCTAATCTATAGATTGCGCGAAGTATCTCTCTACCAGCAACATTATCTACGCGTGGAACAAACTCCCAGAAAATGTTCAAAGTATCACAGATAATTTGTTTAAAATTAGGCTTGATCATCACCTGTCACTCTCCGGTACTGAATTATTTCTTTTCATCCATCATCATAATGTAGTGGTATATTATCCTACCTTCTCAACCGCTAATCTCGCTCTGGCCATGTTGCAGTAACATACCAACATTGATTAACCCACGCAGCCTGCTATAAGGGAACAGTGAAGTGGAGCTCTAGGGGAAGGATTCTGGTGAGGAAGGAGTTGTGGGAATGTGCGAAAGAGAGTAAGGAATGAGTCTCAAATTGACGTAGGTGAAAATGAATATGGATTACGAGAGGTAGGTGACCTAGCGCTAATGCACTTGGTAGCGAGAGGAGTGAGGAAGAGAGGCAAGTGTTTTAGGAGGAGCTGAGTGAGCGCGCCAATAATTTTGATGCAATGGATCAAATGATAATGATAGGTGATTTGCATGCAAGAGTGTGTGACGTGGCAGTTAACGGCTGGTATGACTAGGGGTCATGGGGTGCCCACTGTAAAAGAAAATGGTATACTTAAAAACGATTGTTGATTGGGAATACCAAGTTTAAAAAGGTGGGACATACATAAGTATACGTGGGTGAGTGGGGGTGATGGCAAGTGGGCATTAATGGATTATGTCCTAATTGATAGACACACTAAACATTGACTTTATGATATGAATACGCTGAAAAAGGCAGCTGGTGAGATGTCTGGTCATTTCTTGGTGAAGACGAGGGTGATAGTTTGAGGTAGCTTTAGGAAATGAGGAAATTATATGGCTGGGAAGTGGCTGGCGAAGGTGATTGAACCTGGAAAAGAGGCTTGTTTAAGGAGAGGTCAGGAGTGGCTAGTTGAAGAAGGGCAATTGAGGAAGGTTAACAAAACTAGAGAGGCGGATGAGGAAAGGGAGATATTTAGGGTAGCATTGCTAACATGTGCGAGAGAAGTGTGTGGAATGCGAAGGTGGGATGAGGACGTATGAGAAATGTTAGCACGTGGTGGAATGAGGAAGTTATGTTGTAAGTTATGTTGCTGGAGCCATCAACGCATTGTTTCACTGAGCGCACAAGATGGCTTCTGACATCAACGAAGAAACACAGCTGATCAAACACACCCTCTTTAACAACGGCCACAAGACCTCCGACTTCGACAGACGGCTAAAAATACTTCATGTGAAACAAACTCACAGCCGCAGAAACTCCGAGCAACACAATAACACACAAAATAGATACTACAACCAGATGTCAGCTGCCTACAGGACAGATGAACGAAAGCTACGAGGCATCGTCTCCAAAATTATCAACACACAACACAACAAAACAAATTCAAGCTTGTTCTGTACCGCAAAAGAGCGTCACGAAAAACAGCAAACTACGTAAAAAAAAGGGGGGAATCCAATATGGTTTATGAATTCAAATGTCAACAAGGAGACTGAACTCTTTACCATCATGACCTACGTGGGCAACACAATCTACATGCCATCCAGGAGACTCATCCCACATCTACAAGAAGGCTCCATCAAACTACATATGACCAAGAAACATAATAGTACCCTCATGCACGAAACAATTGTTAAATCTACAAGGATACTACACCGTGAACAAAATGCATGGCGTCTATATATCGTCGTAGCACAATCATCAAGGAATAACGAGGTAGAATCAACAACCAAAACACAGGTCAAGTCAGGTTCCTACACTACATGCTCCCAGCACCATGCAACAGCCAATGAGCACAAAGCGCTATATACACACGTCCGCGAACAACCCATCCTCACTGGGCCTCCCACAATCGTAAACAGTCTCATCCGACTTCCAACAATCATTCCTACCTGCTCCACTAACCTCTCCACGCGCACCTAAAGATGTTTTGATATATTCAGATCGAAACGTAAGACAACACTGGGAAATATCTTATGCGATCTCCCCAACCATGAAAAAATTGGAGACATCAAATCATTCAAAGATATATATATATATATATATATATATATATATATATATATATATATATATATATATATATATATATATATATATATATATATATATATATACACAAGTGTGACAGGATTCCATCTGCACACTGTTACGCCGCAAGTGAAGAGTCTCCTTCGGCAAGGTTGTATCACTGGGAGTAAAGTCTCGTCAAAGAACTTTCACTCCAAGAGAGTCTGCATTTCCCTGCTGGTGGACGTAGCGCAGGCTTGGGCTGCAGGAGCTATAGACAGAACCTGGATAACACTAGGACTCTCTCGTAGGAATTGGTTCGGGCTGATTATGAAAACATAGATTGATATATATGTATATATATATATATATATATATATATATATATATATATATATATATATATATACATATATATATATATATATATATATATATATATATATATATATATATATATATATATGTGTGTGTGTGTGTGTGTGTGTGTGTGTTACTAAAGTTGACCTGCTCGTGAAAAGACACCTTTAACTCGCCTGTATCTTCGTTAGTTGACGAGAGAGAGAGAGAGAGAGAGAGAGAGAGAGAGAGAGAGAGAGAGAGAGAGAGAGAGAGAGAGAGAGAGAGAGAGAGAGAGAGAGAACAGTGTCGTCAAAGAATTTCTCGTCTCAGAAAGTTCATCCTTTCCCTGCTCCTGAGTGTAGCGCAGCCTTGGAGCCTCAAAACATGAGGTGAGTTTTGAAAGTCACTTGTCTCCTACTGCATCTGTGACGTAATAGTCTCGGGTGGGGGGTCGGGTGTGTGTGTGTGTAGGGGGGAGGGGGGGGAGGAGAAGGAGGGCCGGCAGGTGTCTGGCGAGCAGAGGAAGGCAGGTGTGTGAGCTGGAAGGGTAGGGCAAGGGAGGGAGGCAATAGCTGGGTGGTGGGGAACGGAGTGGCAGGTGTGTTAACTGGGGGTGAGGCTGGGGAGTCAGATTTGTGAGCTGGGGAGGGGCAGGGGAGGCAGGTTTGTGTGTGCCTGGGAAGGGTAGGTTAAGAAGGGTTGTTAGCTGGGGAGAGGCAGGGGAGACGTGTGTTAGCTGAGGTGGTACGGGCGGGGGGGACACATGTGTGAGCTTAGGTAAAGTAAGGAAGGCAGACATGCGAGATGCATATGGGGTAGGGGAGGTAGGCGTGCAAGCTGGGAGTAGGAGAGGGGGTGCAGGTGTGTAAACTGGGGAGAGGATGAGAGAGGGGATGCAGGTGTGTAAGCTGGGGGAGGATGGGAAAGGGGGTGCAGGTGTGTAAACTGGGAGAGATGGAACAGAGGATGAAGGTTTGTAGGCTGGAGTTGGTGGGAGAGGAGATGGTGTGGGAGGATGGGAAAGAGGTTGCAGGTGTGTAAGCTGGGGGGAGGATGGGACAGGGAGTGCAGGTGTGTAAGCTGGGGGAGATGGAACAGAGGGCGAAGAAGTGGAGGCTGAAGTTGGTGGGAGAGGAGATGCAGTTATGTAAGCTGGGGGAGGATGGGAAAGGGGTTGCAGGTGTGTCAGCTGGGAGGGGAGGATGGGACAGGGGGGGTGCAGGTGTGTGAGCTGCTGGGGGTGGGGGAGGGTTGCTCACGTGGTGACCAGCGTGGGTGATAATGCGCAGTTAAGCGGGTCGTGTGGTACAACACGTGGCCCGCTGGGGGGCGTGGGGTGGGGGAGACAGGAGGAGGGTGAGGGTAGGAGAACCAGGCGGAGGCGAGGAAGACGTGGGGAGACGGACAGGAAGAGTAGCCAGAGGTGAGGGAGAGGGTTGGGGAGACAGGAGGAGGGGAGGAAGACGTGGGGAGAAAGACAGGAAAAGTAGCCAGAGGTGAGGTGGAGGGTTGGGGAGACAGGAGGAGGGGAGGAAGACGTGGGGAGAAGGACAGGAAGTGTAGCCAGGTGAGGTGTGGGACCAGTCCAGGAGGACTGGATGGCCAGGAACTTTATTTACACCCCACCTTCCCTCCCCTACTGAAGGTGGGGGGCGGGGCGCACATGGGGAGGGGAGGAGACCTGGAGTATGGGAGCTGCAGGAGGGAGGGAGCATTAGGGAGGGATTGAGGAGGGGAGAGAGACTCGGGGATGGGGCCGTGGAGGGAACTGCAGGAGGGGAGGGGTGTTGGGGAGGGTTTGGATGAGGGGGAGGGGTTTTGGGGAGGAGTTGTTCGATGGGAAGAGGAGACGAGACAAGGGAGGGAGGAACACGGAAGCGAACACACGGTCCCTCCAGGTAGTCCTGTTCCGCCACTGTAATCTGAATGGGGGTGCAACGCTGCAGGGTGGTGCAACACGTGTGTGGTGCAACACATATGTGGTGCAACACGTGTGTGGTGCAACACATATGTGGTGCAACACGTGTGTGGTGCAACACATATGTGGTGCAACACGTGTGTGGTGCAACACTTGGTTGGTGCAACACGTGTGTGGTGCAACACTTGGGTGGTGCAACACGTGTGTGGTGCAACACTTGGGTGGTGCAACTCTCGTGTGGTGCAACACATATGTGGTGCAACACTTGGGTGGTGCAATACGTGTGTGGTACAACACTTGGGTGGTGCAACACTACTGGGTGATGCAACACTGCTAGATGGTGCAACACTGCTGGGTGGTGCAACACTCTTGGATGACACAACACTGCTGGATGGTGGAACACTGCTGTATGGTACAATACCACTGTGTGTTGCAAAACACTAGATGATAGAACACTGCCGGATGGCGCAACACTGTTGGGTAATACGATACTGCTGGTTGATGCAACACTGTTGGATGGTGCAACACTTTTGGAAGATGCAACACTGTTGGGTGATGCAAGACTGCTGGATAGCGCAACACTGTTGGGAGATGCAACATTATTGGATGGAGAAACACTGCAGGATGGTGCAACAATGTTGGGTATTGCAACTCTGCAGGAAGGTGCAACACTGCTAGATGGTGCAACACTGTTATGTGTTGCAACACAGCTGGATCAACAGTATAGTTGTGGTGAACAAAGAACTGGTATTCGTGAGGTCCACATACTTCATGTAGGGAGGTGGGTGTTGGCAGGTGTGTTCTCCTCAATGCCAACAGCGTAAACTTCAGCTGACACCACCATTACCACCACCACAACAACCCTGCCACCAGCCGACACTACCACCATTACCTGAACCTGCCACCAGCCCACACCTGAGCTGACACCACCACACCACCTCCAACCACAACCCTACACCTGAGCTGACACCCTTACCACTGCCACCATCATTCCCCTGCCACCAGCCCACATCTCAGTTACCAACATCTCCCTCCACCATGAGAAGATATCCAGAATCCACACAACCAGTAAGTGGTAGTTTATGACTGGAAAGCTTGTTCGTCTGTCCGTATATTCTAAAACTGTTTTTTTGGATAATATCTGAGGCTGTTGTTTATACATGGTAGCTTTCGCAGAAATGGCACAACCATGTCCCATCCTTGTCAACTAATTCCCATTCCTGGCACCCATGATCCATTCCTGGCACCCATGACCCTATTTCAGGTACCTATGACCCATTCCTGGCACCCATGACCCATTCCTGGCACCCATAACCCATTCCTGGCCATAATGAAAGAAGGGAAAATGAAGATCTTGAAAAGAAAAGTAGAAGAAATTACTCTTAGCTCCTCAGGTATTTGTAGACTTGGCTCCATAAGGATGGAAAGTTATAAGAAAAGGGAAAGACGAAAGAAGGAAGGGAATTCCGCAGCATCACTGTTCAAGGAAAGAAGAGATATTCCATAACGGTCAATCTTTGTATGAATGGTCTCCACATAGCAACTGTGGGAAGGAGCGAGTCGTCACGTGCCGCGGGGTACCTGGCCTTAACGGCTGGGGCACACGTCGAAGTAATACCTGCAGAATAGAGAGAGAGAAGCAACGTCACATGAGACGGAGAGGCATGGTTGTAGAAAGGTGGCACACCAAGAGAGTTATTACCCCGGCCATGTTTCAATTTCACTCTGGCTAAAAGAGAGAGAGAGAGAGAGAGAGAGAGAGAGAGAGAGAGAGAGAGAGAGAGAGAGAGAGAGAGAGAGAGAGAGAGAGAGAGAGAGAGAGAGGTGGAAAAGCCGTAGAGTATGCGAGGGGTACCCCATAATGGAGTGGATAGACCCCTTATAGATATGGACTTGCTGCTAGGGTGAAAAATGTTTTAAAATAGAATCTCACATTTTGGGACACAGATTCTGTGATGTTCTTTATGTGGGGTTTTCAAAATAGAGTTGAGGAAAGGTTTATGCTCAACATGTCTTTAACTGCTGTTTTCAGAACTGGACAGTGGGTAACGAGTGAGATTTAGGCAATTGTTAGTTCATAGTTGAATCTAAGCAGATGGCCACCTCCCCATTCTGAAATCTTCCACAGGTCCGAATCAAGAAAGGAAAAATATTCAGTGCGAGAAAAGGAACGGGCACTGGCGTCAAGAGTGGAGGGAAAGTGAGATGAGGTACAGTGTGTAGGATTGATTCATCCACGTAAGAGTGGATTAGATTAGAAGCTGAAGAAAGAGGATCTTTCATGAAGAAAGAGGATCTTTCATGAAAAAACAAATGAAGCTAGATGATGGAACACAAAAAGTACGGACGCCACTGTTAACATGATAAACTAGGAGGGATGTTATGCATCACAGTACAGAGAGGAGTAGAAAAGCTAAAAGAATGTATGGAAAGGAAAGATTTATGTTCTATACATTTGTTCTATGTACACCAGATATCTTTTTTCCCTACGTGTTGTTAAGATGCAGACTGATATCTTGTAGGCGTTAATGTTCCACAAGCAAGCCATAGTGACTTTGTGGTTTACATAGTGAATAACATCATCATTGTATTTGTATGATTTAGAACTGTTAGATCTACATTATAACTAACTCCTACGTAGCTGCAGCGGTTGTAAAGTATTGCTTTGAGGACTTGTAGCCTACATGTCCTTAAAATTTCTTAATCTCAAGAATTCTCTCCATCCCTCCTCCTCATCTTCCTCCTCCTCCTCCTCCTCCTCCTCCTCCACCTCCTCCTTTTCCAACACTGCAAGACGGCCGCCTTTTCAACATGATTTCTTTGAGTCTTTGGAGGATTCACGAGCGATAGACGTAACTCGAATCACTGATTCGAGTTTAACTCTCTCTCTCTCTCTCTCTCTCTCTCTCTCTCTCTCTCTCTCTCTCTCTCTCTCTCTCTCTCTCTCTCTCTCTCTCTCTCTCTCTCTCTCTCTCTCTCTCTATCTATCTATCTATCTATCTATCTATCTATCTATCTCTATCTATCTATCTATCTATCCATCTATCTACCTCCAGGTCTCGGGCGGGCTAGCGACGGGTGGGCAGTCAGCCAGCAGCACTTCAGTAGCTGTCAAAGGTCACTCCTTTGGCCCAGGCAGCTGTCTCAACCACACGTGAGCTGCTGATTCTCTCTGGTCCATAACAACATCACCTTCTCACACGTGACGCTTGAACAACACGTTAACTCGCACAACTCGTTCCTCCGCCTCTACACTCTCTCGGTCGTCCTGCGGTGAGCCCTACGCTCCAGCCCAGCCTAGTTGCAACATCTCATCGTAGGTCATGGCACACAGTCGGGTACTGTGTGGTGTTGCATGCTTGATGAAACCCTGTGCCAAGCTCAGTTTCAAAATGGTACCCTGTCGACTGTTGGTCGTGTCGAATGTATCTGTATAGCATTTGCTGTATCCGCTGTATTGACCAGTGACTGTACCCGCTGTATTGACTAGGAAATGTGAGTGAGTTTCCCGCCACTAGAGGAGTTGCCAGAGTGCGTGAGGAGTGGGGTGTGTGTGTGTGTGTGTGTGTGTGTGTGTGGGGAGGGGGAGCGCTGCTGGGGCTGGACTTTCCTGGCGCAGTTGGATTTCCCCCCTCGCTCCAGTGTGACAGTCAAGGTTGGAAGGGGGCGAGGCCGGATTCCCCCTTCCCAGGTGTGTGTGTGTGTGTGTGTGTGTGTGTGTGCTCAGAAAGGAGAGTGTGTCTGAAAATTGGCATATGAGTGTGTTTGCATTTGCACATGATTATTGTGTGATCCGAGTATGCATGTAGACAAGAAACTGTTTGCAGACAATCTGCCTACACATAAATATGCATGTATCCGGATACATTTGCGTGTATGACAAATGTATTTTGTGTCCTTTTAGTGTGTTCCTTTCGAAATGTGTTCTGAACTTTTTCTCTGTGTTCCAAGAATATGGGTACATGTGTATACCCAGCAGTACGGGGAAGGTTAGGACATTAGCTTTATGTATGGAGGGAGTGAAAAGAGTGATGAAGGAAGGAGCTGGTATACATGACAGTACATGGGAAGGACAGATAACACAAGACCTGATGGTCCACGACGAGGTTATCTGCTGGAGGACAGTACCAGTACAATACTCTCGGTCATATACCATTTGACGGAGGCACGTGCTCTAACTGAAGGATTCTACCGCAGATGGTACCGCTGGATTCCTTACATCACAGCTGATATCATGTAAGGTTGATAAGTGAAGCGCCACCTCCCTACTCCAACAATTTCAAGTTCTCTTAAAGTGGGCAGGGCTTGGAAACATGGAGGGAAGAAACAGTGGGGGTAATAAGACTCTACACCAACAGTTGAGCGTGTAAAGAGAGTCTATTGGGCACCACTTTCATGAAGATCTATTGAGTAAGACATCAACAGGAAGGACGCCAAGCAATGTCCCAAAGTCATTGCATTACAGTAGCAGGTCTACGGATGGTTGATATTACACGTTCACCCGAACCTTGTTCGGAGACTACGGAGTTTCATTCGGCTTTGTGAGTCTACGTGTAAACTGAATGAAGCTGTAAGGCAACGAGGGGAACTTGCCTGTAGGGTTTGGAAATGCCTAATTAACTGTATTATTGATACATTCCACACACACCGCCGCCATGCAGCCGTGGCGACGGAATCTGACTGAATCTAATGTTTGCAAATATGCTGGGTTGAGTTCAGATGTCTTTCAAGATTTTTATATAAAGGGATCGGATCGCTGCCTTGAAGTTAGATCCATCCCACTTGGAGTCAGATTCTGATCCCTCCATAGACATCTGAACTCCGTGTCTTCCTTCCGATACAAATGACCCGCGTTGCTGCGCTGTTCAGTGCTGCACATGGGCGAGTTTGATAACGAAATCATTTCCACCAATCACAGAGCCCATGCGTTATCCTCATCGTTATTACAGTCAAGTTACTTTTAGGTCTTGATATCAACTGGTATCTTACAATATTCAAGTATTATCAGACTCCACCAAATTTTTTTCCCCTTCCTCTCATTTAAGTCACCGCTATCGAGTTATCTGGTGTCGAAAGATTGGCTTCAGAAGTGAGCAAGGAGCTCCCCCACACTCCTCACTGACTCTGCACACTGGCAGCGACGATTCTGTAAGAGCAGAACACACACACATGTGGAAAAACCTTAAAAAAAAGAAAGAAACGACGCGTCCTTGTCTCTGTATGTACTCGTAGATGGACAGGGGTTTGTAGAGCAGAGGTTTGATAAGACAGGTTAAAAGATGGCGAAAGTAGGAAAATGGGAGACAGAGAGAGAGAGAGAGAGGGGGAGTAGGAAAAAGTGAAGAAAACGGGACGAAAGACGTCTACTTAATATATATACATATATTGCGCAGCAGCTGCCCGAGACCCCACATGTCTGGTAGTGTGGAAGGTCATAGGGGAGAAGGAGGGGATGGAATCGAGTAGGAGAGAAGGAGGAGGGGGAGAGATGGAGGAGGAGGAGGAGGAGGGGGAGAGATGGAGGAGGAGGAGGAGGGGGAGAGAGAAGGTGAGCGGGGGTGTTGTGATGCTGGGAGGAGAGAGAGAGAGAGAGAGAGAGAGAGAGAGAGAGAGAGAGAGAGAGAGAGAGAGAGAGAGAGAGAGTGTGTGTGTGTGTGTGTGTGTGTGTAGTGGGGGTGGTGGGGGGACACCTGACCAGGCCAGACTGACCAAAACATAGCCACCGATCTTACCTGTTGTGAGGCACAAATGCGAGGCTCCTGTTGTTAGTCCGGTGCTTCTGTTGCTGGGTCAGTGCTTCTGTTGATCGTCCAGTGATTCTGTTGATCGTCCAGGGCTTCTGTTGCTAGTTCAATGCTTCTGTTGTTAGTTCAGTGGTTCTGTTGATTGTCCAGTGCTTCTGTTGATCGTCCAGGGCTTCTGTTGCTAGTTCAATGCTTCTGTTGTTGGTTCAGTGCTTCTGTTCCTGGCTTGATGCTTCTGTTGGTTTCAAGTTACTTAACCCGTCATTCTAGCGCTTGTGTTGTCAGAATTAACTTTGTGGTAACAATTTTTTTTTTCCGTTTGATCTAACAGAAGCGCTTCTTACTGTTGTTGTCAGCATTTTATCTGCATTTCTTGCTCAAGACGTCTGTTATCGGCACAGTATGCGTTTCTGTTGTTTGCCCGAGACTTCTGTTGCCATGTAAGATTTCTGTTACCGTTCACTGATTTTTCTGTTGTCTTACTATCGTTCCAACACCCGTTCCTGTTTATCCAACTCTGCCGTTGCCGGTCCCCTGGTTTCCCACGTCTGTTGCCACTCCTGTGCTCCCGTTGTTGCAGCCAAGTCTGGGGTTATCCCTGTTGCCTCATAAGACCCGCCATGCTCGCTCATCCCCTGATGTCAGCCTCGGTTTTAAAGTCTACACCAACCTCTTTTATCATATTCCCAAGGGTCGAGCCTCCCTGAGAGAGAGAGAGAGAGAGAGAGAGAGAGAGAGAGAGAGAGAGAGAGAGAGAGAGAGAACTGCCTCGATCATTATCAAAGGAAGGAAAAAAAAAGAAAAGGCCCCCACCAAGGTACTGGTTGCTGCACTTTGCAACTTAGATACCTGTTGCAGAGTGACACACAGGGTGGGGGAAGGAGAGAGGGAGGCCGCCCGCTAATGTTGCCTGAAGTTACCACATATTAATTAACGGAGGCCTTAATTAAGCAGGGACGAAGGGAAGTACTTGGTCTCCTGAAAGACTTGGGAGGGAGGGAGTGAGGGAGGGAGAGTGTGCGTGCGTGTGTGTGTGAGAGAGTGTGTGTGGCGAAGCTTGGCAAAGTTAACGCAAGTTCCGCTACCTGGGTGTGAAGATCAAACACGTACGGACGGATGGACGTCCCCTCCCTTCCTCCTCCTCCTCCTCCTCCTCCTGCCGTCGGGGTGTCGTGATCAACGCCGCCGTATGTGAAGTTACGGGTTGAGGTTCGAGTCTTTGTTTCGGTCGAGTCGATTCTCAGCCAGCCTATATATATATATATATATATATATATATATATATATATATATATATATATATATATATATATATATATATATATATATATATATATATATATATATATATATATATATATATATATATACAGTGGTTAAGTTCTCCATTCCTCGTCTTTGACATGATTGTGGTCTGTTGATTTGCGTGGTCATTTGGAGTCAGGAAGCGCTGCTTGCCTTGTGATGTCTCCGTGAACCTATCCATTCGCTAATCACCATCGAAATGACTCCTTTTTAAAGACTGATTCACTGGATATCGACAGCGACATGTCTTCAAGGCAGTGTGCTTCATGGAACGTAATACTGACAGACACGTCCAGCAGGAGCTGATGGAGAGGAGTGAGGTAATGTTTGCCTCAGTGATCTAGTGAGTGGCGCGAATCGCTGATACCAAGGACTCGCCACACCAGGGGCTTCCTGGGATTCTCAGCTCCGCGGATGACATTTGATGCTGAGCAAACACAAGACGTTAATGGTCACTGGGCAAGGCACGATGCATCATGAGAGCTGTGGTCTCGAGGAGCTACAAGGCCAGTGAGTGATGGTGTTGATACACACGATGAGACATTCGCCTCCTCGGACGACGCTCCCGTGGCCCTCCGTCGTGTAAGGCTTACGGGGAGAGATTGAGGTTATTGTAAGGTGCTCCACTATAGCCTCGACTGAAGCTGCTGCCATCTTGATCAATTTCGCTCCGAGTGAAAACCAAATCTCCTCCTCATCGCAGCGTGACTCGACGTCTCACAGTAGGTCTGACATGTGACGCACATCCGTCTCAGCGGAGTCTTCAGCATAAGAGGATCTAGCGGTTTTCCTCAACGCCCTCACCGTAGCTCCTCCTCCTCCTCCTCCTCCTTCCTCACCTCTCTCCCTCCCCGTCAACCCGAGGTGAGATCCCGTAGCATAAGAGGTAACACGAGGAAGACTGTGCCTCGTCTCGCCCCTGATGAAGCAGTGGTGTATCACCCACCCCACACGTCTTCCTTGTGTCTAACCAACAGCTCTGCTTGTTACCATCCCTTAAATGGTACGACCACTGAGAACTACGTTACGACCCTTGAGCACGACGTTACGACCCTTGAGTATTTTGGCCAACAACATCATAATGAAGGGTCGTCCTGTCGTCCTCAAAGGCTGTACCATGGTAATCATAAGGTCATCCTTGTTGTTTCAAGCATGGTAGATGATGTGACGCAGGAAATAGTCACGTTATGAAGAAATACGCAGTTTTATAGAGAGGTGATACGCAGAACTACGCAGGAGATGTTCTAAGCCTCAAACTCAGACAGATACGGGTGTAATTAAAGAAGGATAAGCTTTAAGATAAGCTGAGTGAAGAGATGGAGTAGTTCCCATCTTAAGAGATGGACAGATAGGGAACTTTTGCTCCTTCCATAGAGACAGAGAGGTAGAGATAGAGAAATAGAGAGAGAGAGAGAGAGAGAGAGAGAGAGAGAGAGAGAGAGAGAGAGAGTGAATAGGAGTGTAGGAGGGAGAAGGAAGAGGAAGAGGAGGAGGTGAATGAGGAGTCAGTGTGAGTAGAGGGAGTGGACAAAGGAGAAGAAAGATGAGAGAGAGAGAGAGAGAGAGAGAGAGAGAGAGAGAGAGAGAGAGAGAGAGAGAGAGAGAGAGAGAGAGAGAGAGAGAGAGAGAGAGAGATGGAGAACCATCAGTTAGTTATCCATCTACTTGTGTGTTTGTCTCCAAGTCAACAGTGATGGAGTGCAAGAAACGGTACGAGAGAGCTTCTCTGTTTAACCGTTCGCCTCCGTTTGTCCGAAGGTCTGTTACTCTTACTGTTAACAGTGACAACAGGCTGAACGGGAGACGTTGACGTAAACAGTAATCCCAACAGGGAGCCCTTGACATGTGTCATATAAGGTCAACATTGCGTCACCTCACCAAAGCGTGAAGTGAGATAGCGTCACGTGAAGTGAGATAGCGTCACGTGAAGTGAGATAGCGTCACGTGAAGTGAGATAGCGTCACGTGTATGCGTTACCTCATCCCAGATGGACGTCGCAGACAATTGCTTGCGTCGCTCCACGCTGCGTGTCCTGGCGCGAGCGAGCGAGTTACGTAACGGGAGTCGCAGCTGCCACGTCGCCTGAGCGGCATTGCCGTACGTCCCGTCACACACACACACACACACGGGTGTTACGTCACAAGCACCTTTACCGTCTATCTCCCCATGTAGCGTCACAACGTAGCGTCATTTTATGCCTTGTGACGCACAGCGTCACACGGAGCCTCACCCTGTTACGCGGCGTCACAAACACACCTGTAGCGCCACAAGCAGCTGTTCCGTAACGTCCCACGCAGCAGCGTCGCCGTGCTGAGCGTCACGTCGCCGCTGATGTGCGTCACGTGAAGGAGGGAGGGAGGGAGGGCTGGGTCTTGCGACACCTCCACTACGCAACACGGAAGCCAATGAAGCACCACGGGCTATATAAGGTTTGCATAAAGTTAAAGGTTGTTGGAGATGATGAGTCTAGCTTGAGGAATATATGTATATAAAGGATCCCACCTTACTCTTCTCCCGTGTGGAGCGTAGCCTCGAAGGTGGTGCAGTACCATAGATAAGTAGAGTGTGTTGATGGCTCGGTAGGACATGCATAAAACTGGGATGTGGGTTGATGCCGTGAGAGAGTATAGAGAAGGTATGAAGGAGCGGCCAGTAATAGACGTGGATCTGTGTGGTGAGCAGGGGATGTGGGTAAACT
Source organism: Panulirus ornatus (assembly GCF_036320965.1). Lineage (NCBI taxonomy): Eukaryota > Metazoa > Arthropoda > Malacostraca > Decapoda > Palinuridae > Panulirus > Panulirus ornatus. Next base: position 5,233,514 of record NC_092226.1, on the reverse strand, counting down.
CCCTACGAAAGGATGGGCTTCAGCGAGAAGGTAGGAGGGTAAGTGGTAGTTAAAATAGTCCCCCTTTAGGACGATCCGACCCCCTTCCCCCCACTCAGCCACCAACCAACCCTTCGTTTTCTTTACAGGCTGCTAACGGAAGGGCCGACTGACCTATGGCTTGGAAGTGCGTATTCTAAATCAGTCTCCTTCAATATACACATGTGTGTGGATGGATGTTTGTCTATGTATGTTACATATGAACAGATTTCCATCCACGTATATGTATATATGGGCCAGCCAAAGTGATGGAAGTACACATCCTATGTATATGTATGTATGGGCCAGCCTACGTGATAGACATACACATCATATGTATGTAAACGCATGGGACAACCATACATGATGGAAAATACATATCCTATGTATTTGTATAAATGGACTGGGATGTGCTCGCGTATGTTCGTTTGGGACTAATGATAG